>NC_041386.1:478332931-478342974 GCF_002162155.2 Triticum dicoccoides | reverse complement strand
GTCGGTGCACGGCTCCACCACTCCCGCCTCGGCCCGGACCGCCCCGCGGTTAGTGCCCCGCTCGCCGCCGCCCCCGTCAACTCCAGGCGCTGCTGTACCCGTCAACACCTGGCGTTGCCATCCCCGCCAACCCCAGGTGCCGCCGCCAACCTCCAGCATCCCACTGCTGGCTCCGGGAAGCCGTCACAAACCAAGGCTCGTTCGGCTATGGGATCCCGCCGCTACCCACGCGTCGCCGGGTCCGGGATCTAGCAGCCAACCCACTCGCTGTAGGCCACCTAGATCCAGCGGCCAACCCGCGCGCCGGCGGCCTCTGGAATCCTGCCACCCTAGGCGCTGCCGGCCGCCACTGTGGTCAAACTCCTCCACCAGACGTCGTTCTCCCTCCAACACAACCAGGCGTCCGCACCAACCCCACCGTCAGCGCCTCTTCCTCTATCGCCACCCCGCTCATCATTCCGAAGTCCACATCTGTCAACATTGCCGTTCAAGTACTGAATCCATTCCAAAGTCTATTTTTTGAGTTATGTTCTTCATGTGACACTGACACTGCTCTCAAATTAGTTCTATGAGGAACAAGAAAAGAGTGCCTGAAGATACATGTGAGTTGTGTATCATCACAAGGGGCAGAAGAAAAGCAGCTAGCTAGGAGCATCTTAATTACTCACCTGGAGATTGGAGGAGAAAAAGTAACTAGCTAGGAGCAAAACCGCGGGTGCTTTCGTTGCCTTCGCTACCTCGTGCTACAGCCATGGCCCCTCTCGCGTCATCACCGTGGTGACAGAGAGGATCAGAGGATGTGGGGGGAGGTGGTCGTGAAGATTGAAGATGTAGCAGTTCGGGCTGTGAAAAAGTGGCAGGTCGAGAGATTCCTCCTCCGCCCGCAGGGATGCTGGCCACTAGCCTGCGGCTTTCACCGACCACCACGTGGCCGCGCTGCAGCCACTGATGTACACTGGTTTGGGAGGATACCCGCCATTAAAGGCCGGCTCAGCTTGTACCCAAGCTCACAACATATGCCCTTGTGGTCCGCCTCATCTTCCTACAACGCACAAGGTCCGCGGCCAAAACAGGGCGAGCTGATGCAGCCGTACTACTACTAATGCGATTCAGTGAAGAAGGAATATTAAGAACAAAGTTCAGAGACCCCTCTGCTGAAATTTTAGAAAAAATAAAGACAAAGTTCAGAGATCCCTTTGCTGAATATTAGCATGCGATACAAACTTGACATCTATCAGACAACAAAAAATGTGCCAGTGTATAGGTGGCAGTGGCTCCATTTCTCACAGAATCTACAGGGGATCCCTTCTTTCTATGTCGAGCAATTAACTTGCTGTAAAAGATTCCATATCCTATATTTTGGAGCCTCATGACGCACAGTAGTTTACATTCTTCACCGATGCATCGCTTTTCTCTGGAGTTGAAAGACAGGGAAGTTCATCCTAGCAGACTATGAGGTCCAGTGTGTATATTAAATGAAGGAAAAAGAAATAGCAAGTGTCTAGCAACATCAGTGTGTGGCTGCCTATAATTCTTCTCTCCGTGTGTGTGCGCACGCGCTACACATGAGCATCAGTAAGAGGAAAAAATGGAGGCGCCCGAGGCTAGAACCTAGCGGAGTAGACCGGCCGGAGTAGTCTGGCAAGGCCATGGCATCTGACCGCAGACGACGACGAATCCGCGACGTGGTAGCTTGCTGCCATTGGGTGCGTCACATTCTATTGGTGTGTTGCGTGAGTGGCGAGTGTGTGCGTCGTGCTAGTAATATGTGCAGGGTGCATGCATGTACGAGTGCACATGCGTATTGTCACACACGAAGTCAAAAGAGTTAGAGATTTTGTACACAACTCGTATGCACCACAGATGTTCGTGTTTATGCCCCAAAAGGAGAATACTACATTTATACTAAGCAAGAAAAAAAATACAGACACATTTTGTCGGGTTTTATTTTTGAGCTAAACACATTTTGTCAGGTATTCACCTTATTTGATGTTCATTTATTTGTACTTATGCATGTATAGAACCAAGCCCATCTAATTTATATTTTTTGAATTTTCATTTGTATCATATAAAACCGGAGAGTACATGAAGGAATAGTATGACATTCAATATGTTTTTAACGCAAAAACAATAAATTACAAAAAGGAAGAAGTTCAACCACTAATAAGAGGGGAGTCCATGAATAAAAAATAGGGGGTTAAAAGAATCGAAAAGGGAATTCAACAAAATCATGAGAAGTATGCGGTACAAATGTTTGGAAATTTAGAGATGGACAAATAGAGGAATTGAGATAAGAGTTCATTTTTAATGGATTTTCCCTGTTTCGAAAAAACCTAGAGGTTTAAATTTCAATAAAGAAGAAAATCCAATGTTTATTAAAACCCCAAGAAGGTCAAATAAAAAAATAGAGCAGTTCCAAAACTATATAAAAAAACGTGTCCCTTCTCTCTAAAAAAACAAGAAGTTCAAATTTAAATAACGGAGCGCTTCGATGTTCATTACAAAACCAAGAAGTCCAAATTACAAAAATAGAGCAGTTTGATATTTATAACAAACTCAGAAATAAAAAGAAGAAGTTCAAATTAAAGTAATGGAGTAGTTCAATGTATACGGAAAACTCAAAATTCTTTCCGTTCCTAGAAAAATAAAAGTATGAAGTTCAATTTTATTTAAAAATGTATGATGCTTAAAATTATTTAAAAACAATATTTTTTCCTAAAGAATAAAACTAAGAAGTTCAAATTAAAATAACAGAGAAGTTTGAAGTTTATAAAAAAAACTCAGATTTTTTCTCATTACAAAAGAATTAAATGAAGAAGTTCAAATTAAAATAAAAGGAACAATCAAAATGACTTTCCCCGTTACTAAAGATCATCAATAAAAAATAACAAACTGAAGGTTACTAAAGGGAACAAACAAGGAGTTAAAATTACAAAGAGTAGTTCAAAATTTATAAAAAAAGAAATATATTTTCCCCATTTGTGAAAAGACCCCCGGAAGTTCAAATTAAACCAATGAAGAGGTTCAATGTTTCCTAAAAGCTCGAATTTTTAGTGGCTTCTAAAGAATAAAACCAAGAAGTTCAATTCAAAATAACGAAGAAGTTCAATTTTAAAAGGCAGAGCAGTTTGATATTTATTTGAAAACTCGATTTCTTCGGTTACTAAAGAATAAGACCAATAAGATCTATTCGAAATAACAAAGAATTTGATGTTTCTAACTAAACTCCAATTTTCACATTCCTAAAAAGCACACAAAGAAGTTGAAATAAAAGTTAGAGATGTCCGATGTTTATAAAAAACTTAGATTTTTTTCGTTACTAAAGTGAAATAGGGAGAAGTTCAAATTGACAACAGACAGAAGTTCACGTACTACATGGTGTGTCTTTTGTATGAGAAAATCAGAGTAAAAAGGTGAAGTCCAAAATTTTTGCTGCTAGAAGTTCAAGTGCACAGACCGGGAAAGTTCAAAAGGTTCCTCATGTTCAACAAGTTTCCACAACGGAAGCTCAAATTAAAATAACAAAAAATAGTTTAGAAAAATTAATTAGGAAAATAATGTGTAGGGGGTCCAATATTTTTGACAAAACTAGGATATTTTGATGCTAAAAGAAATAAACAAAGAAGTCCAAATTATAAAAAAAGAGAGGTTCAATATTTATAAAAAAACACAGGTTTTCTTCATTACTAAAGAATAAATTTAAAGAAGTTCAAATTAAAATAAAAGGAGTAGTTTGATGTTTATGGAAAACTCAAATTCTTTGCATTTCTAGGAAAAATAAAAGTATGAGGTTCAATTTTAAAAAATTGTTTGATGCTTATTTGAAAATATATTTTTTCTAAGAATAAGACTAAGAAGTTCAATTTGAAATAACAGAGAAGTTTGAATTATATAAGAAACTCAGATTTGTTGCAAGAAGTTCACATGCACCTCTGTGCACGGTTCTGAATTTATATTGCAGGGCGTTCGACCTCCAATTACATGTTTTAAAATGGCAAAAAATGACGTTCGACTTTCAACTGTGTGCAATTCGACGTATACACATAAATGTGAAAGAAGTTCATAGTGAAAACAACAAGAAGTTCAAATACTGCAAGGAATGCATTTCAGGTGAGAACAAAAGTATAGAAAAATAAAAGCTTAAAAGGTTTGTTGACAGAAGTTGAAGTGCTCTGTCCGGGGAAGTTCAAAAATTCTTGTGAGAGATGTTCACCTTGTATTTCCATGTTCGAAAAAACAAAAAAGAAATTGTTTTTTTTGTGTTTTAAAATAACTCACTCAATCCACAAAGAAGTCCAGTTATTATTTGGGAGCAATTTGATTTCAAAAAGAAAATAAAAAATCAAATTATAAAAATGAAAAAAGTTCATGTACTAAATGGTGTGTGTTTAATATGAGAAAAATGAATTAAAAAGCAAGGTCCAATTTTGTTGTTGTTATAAGTTCAAATCCTCGGTCGGAGAAAGTTAAAAAAATACTATGAGAGAGGTTAGTACAAAAGGAATATAATTTGTGTAACACTGACGAATGAATGAGAATATTACAAACGAAAATATGTCACAGAAGTTCAACATGAAAACAGCAGGAAGTACAACTACTACAGTGAATGAATTTTAGATGAAAAACTTTTAAAATTGTCGGGAGTATGAAAAAACGATCAACACAAGAAAGTTGCGTGTTTACAGCAGCTTTCCACCGGTATATCACTTGCTCAATTCCGGTGAGTGTTCCGGTGAGTGGATGGAGAGCTACAAGAAAAAACACGTGAAAAATAGTGTGAAGTTGAGGTACACGCGCCGAGAAGTTCAAGTTCTTCACGCGGTGCATTTTTGAAGAATCTGTTTCGCGATAAAGGCAGAACGAATGATCCCTCCATTTTCAAAATTACTTGAAAACGGCTAGGAATCAGAGAAAACGATCAACATTAAATAGTTTCGCATTTTCCTTAGCTTTCCAATGGTATATTATTTGCCACGTTTCGATAAAGTTTGTAGAAATTATGGCGTAAATACGTTTTTAGCCATTTTCAAAATTGTCTTAAAACCGTAAGGAATTGGGAGAAGCAATATATACCAAAACATTTCGCATTTCCTCGAGCTTTCCAACGCCATATCATTTGCTGCATTTGGACGTACGGTTAAAAAATTAGCTCAATAATATGAACTCGGTGCAACTTGTATCGTTTTCCAAATTACTTTTAAACTGTTCAAAATTAGAAAAAACTTTTAACATGAAAAAGTAGTGTATTTTCATAAGCTTTCCTACGCCATATTATTTGCCTCAATTGGATTAGCCGTTTAGAAATGGCATCGAAAATACGAACTCGGGTGTTCCGTTTGTGAAATTCTACGATTTTCCAAATTACTCTTTATCCATAGGGAATTAGAGAACTTTTAACATGTGGAAGGAGCGGTTTTGCAGCAACTTTCCAACGCCATATTATTTGCCTCATTCCGTTAAACAGTTTAAAAACGTGATCGAAAATACGATTCACGTTTTTTGTTTGAAGAAAAAACGGTTTTCAAAACTGCTCTTAAACTGCTTACATTTTGCCAGAATTTTAACTTGGGTCATGATACCGATGTCCATGGCTTTCCAACGGTATATCGCAAGCTCCATTTGGGCAATGTTGGCGGAAGTTCAACCTAGCACTGGGAGAAGTTCAGGTCGAACAACTCAGGCAATAAAATTGCAAACAACGCAATTTCATCACGAGTTGAGAGCAAAATCCACGAACGAGCGAGATTCCTATTTAAAACCGGTATTTAGTTGCTAAAAAAATTCCTAGATTACACTAACATCATATAGAACACGACTAAACAGAAAAAATCGTGGGGGAAGCCACGGTTGCGAAGATAGCCCGAAGGTCGGGTTTGTACAGAGGGAAGTCCAGGCGCGTTACTCAGGCAGTTCAGGTTGTGATCAGAATATTATTCTGTGTAACGCGCCTGGACTTCCCTCTATACGAACCCGACCTTCGGGCTATCTTCGCAACCGTGGCTTCCCCCGTGAATTCTGGTTAGTCATGTTCTATACGATGTTAATGTAATCTAGAAATGTTTTTACCAACTAAATACCGGTTTTAAATAGGAATCTCGCCCATTGGCGGATTTTGCTCTCGGGTCGTGATGAAATTGTGTTTTTTGCAATTTTACTGCCTGAGTTGTTCGACCTGAACTTCTCCCAGTGCTAGGTTGAACTTCCGCCAACATTGCTCAAATGGGGCTTGTGATATACCATTGGAAAGCTATGGACACCAGTATCATGATCCAAGTTAAATTTTTTGGCAAAATGTAAGCGGTTTAAGAGCAGTTTTGAAAACCGTTTTCTTCATACAAAAAACGTGAATCGTATTTTCGATCGCATTTTAAAACCGTTTATCAGAATGAGGCAAATAATATGGTGTTGGAAAGCTGCTGGAAAACGCTCCTTCCACATGTTGAAAGTTTTCTGTAATTCCCTACGGTTAAAGAGTAATTTGGAAAATCATAAAATTTCGCAAACCGAACAGCCGAGTTCGTATTTTCGATGTCATTTCTAAACGGCTAATCCAATTGAGGCAAATGATATGGCTTTGGAAAGCTTATGAAAATGCGCTATTTTTCATGTTGAATGTTTTTTCCAATTTTATACGGTTTAAAAGTGATCTACAAAATGGTCCAAGTTGCACCGAGTTCATATTTTCGAGTTAATGTTTAACCGTGCGTCCGAATGTAGCAAATGATATGGCATTGGAAAGCTTGAGGAAATGTGAAACTTTTTGGTATATATTATTTCTCCAAATTCCTTACTGTTTTAAGTCATTTTTGAAAATGGATAAAAACGTATTTTTGCCATAATTTCTACAAACTTTATTGGAATGGGGCAAATAATATATCGTTAAAAAGATAAGGAAAATGCAAAACTTTTTCATGTTGATGGTTTTCTCTGATTCCTAGTCGTTTTGAAGTAATTTTGAAAACGGCGAGATCATTCGTTCTGCCTTTATCGCGAAACAGATTCTTCGAAAATGCACCGCATGAAGAACCTAAACTTCTCGACATGTCTACTTCAACTTCACTCTGTTTTTCATGTGCTTTTTTGACCGTAGCTCTCCCTCTACTCACCGGAACACTCATCGGAATTGAGCAAGTAATGTAGCGGTGGAAAGTTGATGCACACACGCAACTTTCCCGAGTTGATCGTTTTTTCATACTCGCGACGATTTTAAAAGTTTTTCATCTCAAATTCATTCACTATAGTAGTCGAACTTCCTACTATTTTCACGTTGAACTTCTGTGACGTATTTTTGTTTGTAATTTTCTCATCCATTCGTCCGTGTTACACAAATTTTATTCCTTATTTACAAACCTCTCTCACAATAATTTTTTTGATTTTCTCCGACTGAGGATTGAACTTACACAAATGATATTCCTGCCATTTTGAAATAAATTAGAAAATGACGAGATCATGATTCCTACGTTCATCACGAATGGAAATGCACTGTGTGAAGTATTTGAACTTCTCGGGCATGTCTATTTTAACTTCACTTTGTTTACATTCTTCACCGATGCATCACTTTTCTCTGGAGTTGAAAGACAGGGAAGTTCATCCTAGCAGACTATGTGGTCCAGTGTGTATATTAAATGAAGGAAAAAGAAATAGCAAGTGTCTAGCAGCATCAGTGTGTGGCTGCCTATAATTCTTCTCTCTGTGTGTGTGCGCACGCGCTGCACATGAGCATCAGTAAGAGGAAAAAATGGAGGCACCCGAGGCCAGAACCTAGTGGAGTAGACCGACCGGAGTAGTCTAGCGAGGCCATGGCATTTGACCGCAGACGACGACGAATCCGTGACGTGGTAGCTTGCTGCCGTTGGGTGCGTGACATTCTGTTGGTGTGTCGCGTGAGTGGTGAGTGTGTGCGTCGTGCTAGTAATATGTGCAGGGTGCATGCATGTACGAGTGCACATGTGTATTGTCACACACGAAGTCAAAAGAGTTAGAGATTTTGTACACAACTTGTATGCACCATAGATGTTCGTGTTTATGCCCCAAAAGGAGAATACTACATTATACTGATGACCCACAAGTATAGGGGATCTATCGTAGTCCTTTCAATAAATAAGAGTGTCGAACCCAACGAGGAGCAGAAGGAAATGATGAGCGGTTTTCAGCAAGGTATTCTCTGCAAGTACTGAAATAAGTGGTAACAAATAGTTGTGTGATAGGATAAATTGTAACGAGCAACAAGTAACAAAAGTAAATAAAGTGCAGCAAGGTGACCCAATCCTTTTGTAGCAAAGGACAAGCCGGAACAAACTCTTATAATAGGAAAAGCACTCCCGAGGACACATGGGAATATCGTTAAGCTAATTTTCATCACGTTCATATGATTCGCGTTTGATACTTTGATAATTTGATATGTGTGTGGACCGGTGCTTGGGTGCTGTTCTTACTTGAACAAGCATCCCACTTATGATTAACCTCTATTGCAAGCATCCGCAACTACAACAAAAGTATTAAGGTAAACCTAACCATAGCATGAAACATATGGATCCAAATCAGCCCCTTACGAAGCAACGCATAAACTAGGGTTTAAGCTTCTGTCACTCTAGCAACCCATCATCTACTTATTACTTCCCAATGCCTTCCTATAGGCCCAAATAGTGGTGAAGTGTTATGTAGTCGACGTTCACATAACACCACTAGAGGCTAGACAACATACATGTTATCAAAATATCAAACGAATACCAAATTCACATGACTACTCATAGCAAGACTTCTCCCTTGTCCTCAGGAACGAACGTAATTACTCACAAAGCATATTCATGTTCATAATCAGAGGAGTGATAATATGCATATAGGATCTGAACATATGATCTTCCACCAATTAAACCAACTAGCATCAACTACAAGGAGTAATCAACACTACTAGCAACCTACTAGCACCAATCCCGGACTTTGAGACAAGAATTGGATACAAGAGATGAACTAGGGTTTGGAGATGAGATGGTGCTAGTGAAGATGTTGATGGAGATTGCCCTCTCCCGATGAGAGGAGCGTTGGTGATGATTTCCCCCTCCCGGAGGGAAGTATCCTCGGCAGAACAGCTCTGCCGGAGCTCTAGATTGGATCCGCCAAGGTTCCGCCTCGTGGCGGCGGAGTCTCGTCCCAAAAAGTTCCTCTCTTTTTTTTCTCATCAAAAGACCTCATATAGGAGAAGATGGGCGTCGGAGAGCCACTAGGGGGCCCACGAGGTAGGGGGCGCGCCCTAGGGGGGGGCGCCCCCCACCCTCGTGAGTAGGGTGTGGGCCCCCCGGCCTTCATCTTTGGCATGTATTTTTCTTTATTTCTTTTAAGGTGTCCCGTGAAGTTTCAGGACTTTTGGAGTTGCGCAGAATAGGCCTCTAGTATTTGCTCCTTTTCCAGCCCAGAATTATAGCTGCCGGCATTCTCCCTCTTTATGTAAACCTTGTAAAATAAGAGAGAATAGCCATAAGTATTGTGACATAAAGTGAAATAACAGTCCATAATGCGATAAATATCGATATAAAAGCATGATGCAAAATGGACGTATCAACTCCCCCAAGCTTAGACCTCGCTTGTCCTCAAGCGAAAAGCCGATAACAATAAATATGTCCTCATGTTTAGAGGTAGAGGCGTCGATAAAAATAAAATACGGACATGAAGGCATCATGATTATTCTCATAACAACAACATATATAGATTTTGTCATATGATTACTTATGTTCAAGTGATGATCTATTCACAATGCAAACGTATAAATCATAAAATTTATTGGGCTCCAACAAACTATAATCTCAGTCATTGAAGCAATTGCAATTTATCATAACATCGGAAAGAGTCTATATCAGAGCTAAAAAGCAAGTCCACATACTCAACTATCATTTAGTCCTCCATAATTGCTAACACTCACGCGATACTTGTGGTTACAGAGTTTTAATCGGACACAGAGAAAGATAGGGGCTTATAGTTTTGCCCCACAACTTTTTACCTCAAGGGTAATGTCAATAATAATGGTTCATGCTCCCCTACATCCAATT
>NC_041386.1:478321564-478332795 GCF_002162155.2 Triticum dicoccoides | reverse complement strand
CCAACATGTTGAGCTTGCCAAAGGATAAAATGAAAAAAAAGGAAAGGTGAAGATCACCACGACTCTTGCATAAGGTAGAAGATAATAAAGGATAGGCCCTTCGCAGAGGGAAGCAGAGGTTGCCATGCGCTTTTATGGTTGGATATATAAAATCTCAATGCGAAAGAACGTCACTTTATATTGCCACTTGTGATATGAACCTTTATTATGCAGTCCGTTCGCTTTTATTACTTCCACATCACAAGATCGTATAAAGCTTATTTCTCCCACACCAATCAATCATACATATTTAGAGAAATTTTTATTGCTTTGCACCGATGACAACTTACTTGAAGGATCTTACTCAATCCATAGGTAGATATGGTGGACTCTCATGGCAAAACTAGTTTAGGGATATTGGAAGCACAAGTAGTATTTCTACTTGGTGCTCAGAATTTGGCTAGCATGAGGGGGAAAGGCAAGCTCAACAAGTTAGAGGAACCATGACAACATACTTTATCTCAGATATAAGAAAGACATAACTAATTACGTTGTCTTCCTTGTCCAACATCAACCCTTTAGCATGTCATATTTTAATGAGTGCTCACAATCATAAAAGATGTCAATGATAATATATCTATATGTGAAAACCTCTCTTTCCTTATTACTTCCTATTAATTGCAACAATGACCAAAGCTATGTCTGCCAATTCCCAACAACTTTTAATCATCATACTCTTTCTATGTGAAGTCATTACTCTCAATAAGATCAATATGAACTCTTTGTTTCTTTTTATTCTTTTTCTCTTTTCTTTTATTCACCTAAGATCATGGAAAAATAATCAAGCCCTTGACTCAACACTAATCTTTATTATATATAGCTCACTAACTCGATTACATAGAGAGATCATAAAGCAAAACTCGAAACTAGATCATGCCATAAACTTTATTCTACTAGATCAAGATACTACTAATAGGATTGAACTAAGAAAAACGGTAAAGATATGAGTTGTGATTGTGATACGATACCGGGGCACCTCCCCCAAGCTTGGCAGTTGCCAAGGGGAGTGCCCATACCCAGATACTCAATTCTTCTTTGTTGGAGGAGACGGTGGAGGTGTTGTTGATGATGCGGGCTTGTCATCCGGAATCCTCAAATCTGCAACCAAACTCATTCTTTTGAATCTATATTCATACTCATAGTTTTGGTTTTGAAGGTCATAGACTTGGGCTTGGAGGTGCTCGATCTTCTCATATAGCTTGAATATGGCTTCCTCGGTGTTCTTGGCATCCGGCTTGTAATTGTTAGTGAACTCTTGGAGCATCCTGTGGCTGGTGTTGATTCCACACTCCACCATCCATTGGCACTTGAAAACTTGTTGCTCCAATGCTTCGAGCCTCATCTCTATGCTTCCGGTCCCCTTTGGTCCCTCTTCATCGCGGATGTGCAGCAACCCATCACGCAACTCAATGGTTTGAGGATGTTGCAGCACCTCCGCAAGGTAAGGATTGATGGCCTTCTCGAAGAACTTGTCCTTGGAGGCGCTTTTGGCCGTCATGATAACCTAGATTTGTCAGAAAAACAGCTCGAAACAAAAACAGGAGATTTTTGCGTGATACGGGAGTCGAAACCTTTGGGAGGTTATATAATGAATTTTTACCGACCAAAATACGTAACGTGCAAGAAAACGGAGTCTGGAGGGCACACGAGGCGCTCACGAGGTAGGGGCGCGCCCACCACCCTCGTGGGACCCTCGTGTCCTTCCCGGACTACTACTTATTTTTCTATTTTTCTAAATATTCCAAAACGGGGAAATATTGCCTTAAAAATTGTTTTGGAGTCGGTTTATTTACCGTACCACATACCTATTCCTTTTCGGAGTCTGAAATGTTCCGGAAAGTGTCTCTTATGTATTCCTCCGGGGTTACGGTTGCAATAATATTGGTTTCAACATTTATGGGATTACCTGAGATGTAATGTTTAATTCTTTGACCGTTTACCACCTTAGGGTTTGTGCCTTCGAAGTTGTTGATTTTTATGGCACCGGAACGATAGACCTCTTCGATAACATAGGGGCCTTCCCATTTAGAGAGAATTTTTCCTGCAAAAATCTTAAACGAGAGTTGTATAGCAATACATAATCACCTACATTAAACTCACGCTTTTGTATCCTTTTGTCATGCCATCTTTTAACTTTTTCTTTAAACAACTTGGCATTTTCATAAGCTTGGGTTCTCCATTCATCAAGTGAGCTAATATCAAATAACCTCTTCTCACCGGCAAGTTTAAAATCATAGTTAAGCTCTTTAATAGCCCAATAAGCCTTATGTTCTAGTTCGAGGGGTAAGTGACATGCTTTTCCATAAACCATTTTATACGGAGACATACCCATAGGATTTTTGTATGCAGTTCTATAAGCCCATAATGCATCATCAAGTTTCTTAGACCAATTCTTTCTAGACCTATTAACAGTCTTTTGCAAAATTAATTTGAGCTCTCTATTGCTCAATTCTACTTGACCACTAGACTGTGGGTGATAAGGAGATGCAATTCTATGATTAACATCATATTTAGCAAGCATTTTACGGAAAGCACCATGAATAAAGTGTGAACCACCATCAGTCATTAAATATCTAGGGACTCCAAACCTCGGGAAAATAACTTCCTTAAGCATTTTAATAGAAGTGTTATGATCAACACTACTAGTTGGAATATCTTCTACCCACTTAGTAACGTAATCAACATCAACTAAAATATGTGTGTATCCATTAGAGGCAGGAAAAGGTCCCATATAATCAAAGCCCCAAACATCAAACGGTTCAATAACAAGTGAATAATTCATAGGCATTTCTTGACGTCTACTAATATTACCAATTCTTTTACATTCATCACAAGACAAGACAAACTTACGGGCATCCTTGAAGAGAGTAGGCCAATAAAAACCAGATTGCAATACCTTATGTGTAGTTCTATCTCCAGCGTGGTGTCCTCCATAAGAATCGGAATGACACTTGCGTAGGATCTGTTCCTGTTCATGCTCAGGTACACAACGTCTAATAACACCATCTACTCCTTCCTTATAAAGATGTGGGTCATCCCAAAAGTAATGTCTCAAGTCATAGAAAAACTTTTTCTTTTGCTGGTATGTGAAGCTAGGTGGTATAAACTTAGCAACAATATAATTAGCATAATCAACATACCATGGAGTACTACGAGAAGTACTTATAACATTTAATTGTTCATCAGGAAAGTCATCATTAATAGGTAGTGGGTCATCAAGAATATTTTCTAACCTAGACAGGTTGTCTGCAACGGGGTTCTCAGCTCCCTTTCTATCAACAATATGCAAATCAAATTCTTGTAGCAAGAGAACCCATCTAATAAGTCTAGGTTTAGCATCTTTCTTTTCCATAAGATATTTAATAGCAGCATGATCAGTTTGAATAGTTACTTTAGAATCAACAATATAAGATCTGAAGTTATCACAAGCAAATACAACTACTAAAAGCTCTTTTTCAGTAGTAGCATAATTTATTTGAGCATTGTCTAGAGTCTTACTAGCATAATGAATAACATTTAATTTCTTATCAACTCTTTGCCCTAGAACAGCACCTACAGCATAATCACTAGCATCACACATAATTTCAAAGGGTAAATTCCAATCAGGTGGCTGAACAACAGGTGCAGTGACTAATGCTTTCTTAAGTACTTCAAATGCTTCTACACAATCATCATCAAAGACAAATGGTATATCTTTTTGCAATAAATTAGTCAGAGGCCGAGAAATTTTTGAGAAGTCCTTAATGAACCTCCTGTAAAATCTGGCGTGACCAAGGAAACTTCTTATACCTTTGATGTCCTTGGGACATGGCATCTTTTCAATAGCATCAACCTTGGCTTTATCAACTTCAATACCTCTTTCAGAAACTTTATGCCCCAAGACAATACCTTCATTAACCATAAAGTGGCACTTTTCCCAATTCAAGACAAGATTAGTTTCTTCACATCTCTGCAAAACTCGATCAAGATTGCTCAAGCAATCGTCAAAAGAGGAACCATAGATGGAAAAGTCGTCCATGAAAACCTCACAAATCTTTTCACAAAAGTCAGAGAATATATCCATCATACATCTTTGAAAGGTAGCAGGTGCATTACATAAACCAAAAGGCATACGTCTATAAGCAAAAGTACCAAAAGGGCATGTAAAAGTAGTCTTTGTTTGATCTTTAGCTGACACAGGTATTTGAGAGAAACCAGAATAACCATCTAGAAAGCAATAGTGTGTGTGTTTGCATAATCTTTCTAGCATTTGATCAATAAAAGGTAAGGGGTAACGATCTTTCTTAGTAGCTTTATTTAATTTACGGAAATCAATTACCATCCTATAACCTGTGATAATTCTTTGTGGAATCAATTCATCTTTATCATTAGGAATAACAGTAATACCTCCCTTCTTAGGGACACAATGGACAGGACTTACCCACTCACTATCAGCAACGGGATAAATTATACCTGCCTCCAAAAGCTTGAGTATTTCTTTTCTTACCACTTCTTTCATTTTAGGATTCAGACGTCGTTAAGGATCACGAACTGGTTTGGCATCTGCTTCCAAATTTATTTTATGTTGACATAGAGTGGGACTAATGCCCTTAAGATCATCCAGAGTATATCCAATAGCAGCACGATGCTTCTTCAGAGTTTTCAATAATCTTTCTTCTTCATGCTCTGAAAGGCACTAATAATAACAGGATATATCTTCTTTTCATCAAGATAAGCGTATTTAAGATTATCAGCAAAGGTTTAAGCTCAAACACGGGATCACCCTTGGGTGGAGGAGGATCCCCTAGGATTTCAACAGGCAAATTGTGTTTCAGAACAGGTTCCTGTTTAAAGAATACTTCATCTATTTCCCTTCTTTCATTCATGAACATATCATTTTCATGGTCTAGCAAATAGTGTTCTAAAGGATCACTAGGAGGTATGGCAATAGAAGAAAGACCAATAATTTCATCCTTACTAGGTAATTCTTCCTCACGGTGTTGTTTACTAAATTTATAGAAATTAAACTCATGAACCATATCATCCAAACCAACAGTAACAATATTCTTAGTGCAGTCTATGGTAGCATTGACAGTATTTAAGAAGGGTCTACCAAATATAATTGGACAAAAGCTATCTTGGGGGAACCAAGAACAAGAAAATCAGCAGGATATTTGATTTTCCCACACAAGACTTCAACATCTCTAACAATTCCCATTGCTGAAATAGTATCTCTATTGGCAAGTTTAAGTGTGACATCAATATCTTCTAACTCAGCAGGTGCAATTTCATTCTTAATTTCTTTGTATAAGTCATGAGGTATAACACTAGCACTAGCACCCATATCACATAAGCCATGGTAACAATGATCTCCTATTTTAATAGAAATAACAGGCACGCCTACCACAGGTCTATGTTGATCCTTATCACAAGGTTTAGCAATTCTAGCAGTTTCACCTTCGAACTGAATAACATGCCCATCAATATTATCAGACAAGAGATCTTTAACAATAGCAATACTAGGTTCTACTTTAACTTGCTCAGGAGGTGTATAAGTTCTAATATTGCTTTTACGAACAACAGTTGAAGCTTTAGCATGATCCTTTATTCTAACAGGGAAAGGTGGTTTCTCAATATAAGAAGTAGGAACAATAGGATCATTATAAGTGACAGTCTTTTCTTCAACTTTAATAGGTGCAGCTACTTTTATTTCTATGGGAGGATGATATTTAAACCACTTCTCCTTAGGGAGATCGACATAAGTAGCAAAAGATTCACAGAAAGAAGCTACTATCTCAGAGTCAAGTCCATATTTAGTGCTAAACTTACGGAAAATATCGGTATCCATAAAAGATTTAACACTATCAAACTTAGGTGTCATACCTGACTCCTTACCTTCGTCGAGGTCCCAATCTTCAGAGTTGCGTTTAATTCTATCCAATAAATTCCATCTGGATTCAATAGTCTTCATCATAAAAGAGCGAGCACAAGAAGTATCGAGCATGTTGTGATTGTTTTCAGAAAGCCGAGCATAAAAACTTTGCATAATTATTTCTCTCTGGAGCTCATGATTGGGGCATGAATATAACATTGATTTAAGCCTCCCCCAAGCTTGAGCGATGCTTTCTCCTTCGCGAGGCCAGAAATTATATATATAATTGTGATCACGATGAACAAGATGCATAGGGTAATACTTTTGATGAAATTCTAGCTTCAATCTTTTATAGTCCCATGATCTCATATTATCACATAGCTTATACCATATCAATGCGTCTCCCTTCAAAGATAAAGGGAAGACCTTCTTCTTAGCAACATCATCGGGTATACCTGCAAGCTTAAATAATCCACAAACTTCATCCACATATATTAAGTGCTCATCAGGATGCTTTGTTCCATCTCCTGTAAAAGGATTAGCTAGCAGTTTTTCCATCATAGCCACAGGAAATTCAAAAGGAGTTTCATTTTCAATAGGTTTAGTAGGCTGAGGAGCAACTCTTTGCTCTACTGGACAGGGTGAAGATACCCCGAACAAGCCCCTCAGAGAATTACTTTCCATAGTAACAAGTGACAATAAATTTCAGCACACTATATAAATTTTTCCTTACCAAATTCCACCTACCAAAGGCGCTACACTCCCCGGCAACGGCGCCAGAAAAGAGTCTTGATGACCCACAAGTATAGGGGATCTATCATAGTCCTTTCGATAAGTAAGAGTGTCGAATCCAACGAGGAGCAGAAGGAAATGATAAGCGGTTTTCAGCAAGGTATTCTCTGCAAGTACTGAAATAAGTGGTAACAAATAGTTGTGTGATAGGATAAATTGTAACGAGCAACAAGTAAAAAAAGTAAATAAAGTGCAGCAAGGTGGCCCAATCCTTTTGTAGCAAAGGACAAGTCGGAACAAACTCTTATAGTAGGAAAAGCGCTCCTGAGGACACATGGGAATATCGTCAAGCTAATTTTCATCACGTTCATATGATTCACATTCGATACTTTGATAATTTGATATGTGGGTGGACCGGTGCTTGGGTGCTGTTCTTACTTGAACAAGCATCCCACTTATGATTACCCTCTATTGCAAGCATCCGCAACTACAACCAAAGTATTAAGGTAAACCTAACCATAGCATGAAACATATGGATCCAAATCAGCCCCTTACGAAGTAAAGCATAAACTAGGGTTTAAGCTTCTGTCACTCTAGCAACCCATCATCTACTTATTACTTCACAATGCCTTCCTCTAGGCCCAAATAGTGGTGAAGTGTTATGTAGTCGACGTTCACATAACACCACTAGAGGCTAGACAACATACATCTTATCAAAATATCAAACGAATACCAAATTCACATGACTACTCATAGCAAGACTTCTCCCTTGTCCTCAGGAACGAACGTAATTACTCACAAAGAATATTCATGTTCATAATCAGAGGAGTAATAATATGCATATAGGAGCTGAACATATGATCTTCCACCAATTAAACCAACTAGCATCAACTACAAGGAGTAATCAACACTACTAGCAACCTACTAGCACCAATCCCGGACTTTGAGACAAGAATTGGATACAAGAGATGAACTAGGGTTTAGAGATGAGATGGTGCTGGTGAAGATGTTGATGGAGATTGCCCTCTCCCGATGAGAGGAGTGTTGGTGATGATTTCCCCCTCCCGGAGGGAAGTACCCCCGGCAGAACAGCTCTGCCGGAGCTCTAGATTGGATCCGCCAAGGTTCCGCCTCGTGGCGGCGGAGTCTTGTCCCGAAAAGTTCCTCTCTTTTTTTTCTCATCGAAAGACCTCATATAGGGGAAGATGGGCGTAGGAGAGCCACCAGGGGGCCCACGAGGTAGGGGGTGCGCCCTAGGGGGGGCGCCTGTCACACCCTCGATGCGACTATAGCTCCCACGTGTCGAGGCACGACTTAGAGACATAATCGCATTGAAGGCATATGTCGCAAGTTAGGCAATCTTCACAAACATCCCATGTAATATAATAATAAAAGGGGAGATAACATAGTTGGCTTACACTCGCCACGTCAATCAAGGTACATAAATAACATTACATCATCCAAACACTCATGGCCCGACTACGGCGCCAAAATAAAAGATAACCCAACAAGCGACACGGTCCCAATCACCCCCAACTGGGCACCACTACTGATCATCGGGGAAGGAAACATAGTAACGTTGAGAGTCCTCGTCGAACTCCCACTTGAGCTCATACGCGTCTCCTGGAGCGGAATCATCAGGCCCTGCATCTGGTGTAATAGTAATCTGTGAGCGACAGGGACTCAGCAATCTCGCACCCTCGCGATCAAGACTATTTAAGCTTATAGGTAAGGCAAGGTAAATATGAGTGGAGCTTCAGCAAGCGACTAGCAAAATATGGTGGCTAACTTATTCGCAAAAGAGAGCGAGAAGAGGAGGCAAAGCGTGAGCGAGAAACTAGAGAGCAACCTGCGCAAACATTACTCCAACACCGTGTCCACTTCCCGGACTCCGCCGAGAAGAGGCCATCACGGTAACACACTCAGTTGATTCATTTTAATTAAGTTAAGGTTCGAGTTATCTACAACTGGACATTAACAAATTCCCATCTGCCCATAACCGCGGGCACGGCTTTCGAAAGTTCAAATCCCTGCAGGGGAGTCCCAACTTAGCCCATGACAAGCTCTCATGGTCAACGAAGGAATAGACCTCCTCCAAGACGTTCCGATCAGACTCGGTATCTCGGTAATTCAAGACACTTCGACAGGTTAAAACAAGACCAGCAACACCGCCCGAATGTGCCGACAAATCCCGATAGGAGCTGCACATATCTCGTTCTCAGGGCACACTCAGATGAGCAAGACGTCGGGTAGGCCAGCCCAGAGTTGCCCCTGGTAGCCCCGGACATCGCTCGGTTGGACCAACACTCAGAGGAGAACTGGCCCGGGAGGAGGGGGTTAAAATAAGATGACCCTTGAGTCTGCAGAACCCAAGGGAAAGGAAAGGCTAGGTGGCAAATGGTAAAACCAAGGTTGGGCATTGCTGGAAAAGCTTTAATCAAGGCGAACTATCAAGGGGTTCCCATTATAACCCAACCGCGTAAGGAACGCAAAATCCGGGAACATAACACCGATATGACGGAAACTAGGGCGGCAAGAGTGGAACAAAACACTAGGCGGGAGGCCAAGCCTTCCACCCTTTACCAAGTATATAGATGCATTAAGATAACATGGCAATATAATGATATCCCAACAAGTAAATAAAAGATGTTCCAACAAGGAACGACCTCCAATCTTCACCTGCAACTAGCAACACTATAAGAGGGGGGCTGAGCAAAGCGGTAACATAGCCAATCAACGGTTTGCTAGGACAATGGTGGGTTAGAGGTTTGACATGGCAATTTGGGAGGCTTGAAAGCAAGTGGTAGGCATCGTAGCATTGGCATAGCAAAAGAGCGAGCAAACTAGCATAGCAAAGATAGTAGTGATTTCGAGGGTATGATCATCTTGCCTGCACAGTTGTCAGAGTTGACTGGATCCTCAAAAGCAAACTCAACGGGCTCCTCGTTAGAGAACTCGTCTCCCGGCTCTACCCAAATAATACAAACAATCAACAAGGATACAATCAACCACGTGCAAACTCAAACAACACAATGCAAAGATGATATGCCATGCGGGATGCGATGCGGGATGCAAAATGCAAGATATGACAGGAAATGCATGAACCTGGCCTCATCTTGGAAATCTAAGTGTGCCACTGAAAAGATGAGATGAAATCGCTTGAAAACGATATAAAGAACGCCGGAATCGGAGTTACGGTTTGGAAAAGGCAAGCGATTCAAAAATGACACCGGTCTGCGATTTACAGCAAGTAGGCATCTAAATGTAATGGAATGAACATGCTACAGCACCCAAACATGACAACAAAATACATGGCAGGGATGCACACCAGATGCTTAACAAAAGTCTAGCACTGAGCCACGGCCAATTCATCCATTAACAGGTTCAAACAAGCATGGCAAAAATGCATATGGCAAACAGATCTCAGACTTAGTGAAATTAACACTTGTCTAGAATTTCAGATCAGGTAATCCTCCTCGGAGCAACAAAACTACATGCTACAGGATCTGAACATGGCAAAGTAAAGCATGGCATGGAGCTACTCAAAGAGCTTAACAAAAGTCCCTTAGTGACCTTGAGCCAAAAGGGATCAGAAAATACAATTGCAAGCATGTGAACATAGCAAAAACATAATCAATTTTCAGACTTAGTGAAAACTGACACATGCTGAAATATAACTCAAGTAGGCATGTTTACGAGCTCGAAACACTCACTACGGTGCAAGTCATGGCAAGACAAGCATACACCCATAAAGAAGGCACAAAATGCAAGCTATAAATGGCAAGAATAGTAGCATAGCATGCACTGATCAACTACAACAACATCGGCAAAATTGCAAACAAGTTGACAATCTGCCCAGATTCACAAAGTAGCAAAAGTAGAGCTTGATTGACTCAAGCTAGGGTGCTCCATAATTGCAAACAAAGACATGTATGGATAGATCACTACAAAATTAACAAAACATCCTTACTGATCATCCTCAAAAGACGCACGGATCACTAGAAAACAACATGAACATATGGCATCATGAGCTAAACAGCTCCAGGACTTAGTGAAATTACTAAGTCCCAGAAAACAGAATTAGCAAGTGAACCACTTTGCAAGCTTGCACAAGTCACCACACACATCCTAAAAATACATGGGTTGCACCTCTGGAGAGATGACAAAACCCTTAACAAAACACATGTAGAACTCATGGGCATAGCATGCACACAATAATCATGGCAAAAATGACAAAAACCTAAACGGAGTAGCAGATCTGACAATTATATCCAGTAGCCCTCTTCGAACAGCATTTCGGGCATCAAGATGAACTCAAATGAAAATGATGCAATGGAATGAAATGATTTACTCTCTGAGGTGAACATTTTGATATGCTATATGCATGAATCGGAGCTACGGATGCAAAGTTACGAAGCCGCGAACATGAGCACTTGAACTAAAAATCCGGGGACTTAGAAGAAAAACAACCTCTCCGGGACAGATCTAGGGTTTACTGTTCACGGCACGGAATCCGAGGACGGCGGCGCGGATCGCCGGAGAAGTCGAGGACGGCGGCGGCCGGGGTTGGGGGCGCCGGATCCGGCGAGGGCGAGGTCGCCGGTGGCCG
>NC_041386.1:478311834-478321069 GCF_002162155.2 Triticum dicoccoides | reverse complement strand
GGTTTGTGGCCACGCGATCGTGATCGAACGCTCTAGATGATGGAGCAGAGTTAGGTGGGTTTCGGGCCAAATTGAAGGGGTGTTGGGCTGCAACACACACGAGGCCTTTTCGGTCCCTCGGTTAACCGTGGGAGTATCAAACGAAGTCCAAATGATACGAAACTCGACAGGCGGTCTACCAGTAGTAAACCAAGGCCGCTTGGCAAGTCTCGGTCCATTCCGGAAATGTTTAATCTCCACACACAAAAGAAAGCTAGAAATGACCACCGGAGGAGAACGAAGCGCCGAAATGCAAAACGGACAACGGGGAAAATGCTCAAATGCATGAGATGAACACGTATGCAAATGCAATGCACATGATCACATGATATGAGATGCATGACAACAATAACAACACACGGAGACAAAGACCTGAACCCGAGGAAATAAATATAACTTAACGCCGGAAACGGCAAGAGTTGGAGTACAAATTGGGAAAGTTACATCCGGGGTGTTACAACACTCCACCACTACGAAAGGATCTCGTCCCGAGATCTAGGACTGAAAGAACGCCGGGTACTCAGAACGGAGGTGATCCTCGCATTCCCAGGTAGCTTCACGGTCGGAATGGTGTGACCACTTGACTTTGAGAAATTTGATCGACTTGTTGCGAGTCTTGCATTCAGTCTCTTCAAGAATAGCAACTGGGTGCTCAAGATAAGAGAGATCTTCTTGGTGCTCAATGTCCTCAAAGTTGATGGTGCGGTCAGGAGTCTTGAAGCACTTTCGAAGCTGAGAGACATGGAACACGTCATGAACATTTGCAAAATTTGAAGGAAGCTCGAGTTGATAAGCGAGGTCGCCTCTCTTGCTGACAATCTTGAAAGGTCCCACGTATCTAGGGGCAAGCTTCCCTTTGATGCCGAAGCGACGAGTACCTTTCATAGGAGAGACGCGGAGGTAAACATGATCTCCGATCTCGAAAGCCAAATCACGGTGCTTACTATCATAGTAGCTCTTCTGACGGGATTGGGCTGTTTTGAGGTTATCACGAATGACTTTGCACATTTCTTCTGCCTCTGTGATTAAGTCATTACCCAAAAGCTGATGTTCACCGGTTTCAGACCAGTTGAGAGGGGTACGGCACTTCCTGCCATACAGAATTTCAAAAGGGGCCTTGCCCGAACTTGCTTGAAAACTGTTGTTGTAGGAGAATTCAGCATAAGGAAGACAATCCTCCCACTTCATGCCGAAGGAGATCAGACAAGCCCTGAGCATATCTTCAAGAATCTGGTTGACACGCTCGACTTGACCGCTAGTTTGAGGATGGAAAGCTGTGCTGAAGCGGATGTTCGTGCCCATGGCCTTCTGAAAAGAATCCCAAAACTTCGAGGTAAAGATGTTGCCACGGTCTGAAGAGATCACTTGAGGAATACCGTGCATAGAGACAATACGAGAGGTATAGAGTTCCGCCAATTGAGCTGCAGTGATCGACTCTTTGATAGGCAGAAAGTGAGCCACTTTGGTGAGTTTGTCGATGACAACGAATATAGCATCATTGCCACGCTTGGACTTAGGAAACCCAGTCACGAAGTCCATTTCAATGTGGTCAAACTTCCATTCTGGAATGGCAAGAGGTTGGAGGAGACCAGCTGGCCTTTGGTGTTCTGCCTTCACTCTTCTGCAGACATCACATTCATTAACGAATTGAGCAATCTCGCGCTTCATTCGAGTCCACCAATAAGCTTGCTTGAGGTACTGATACATCTTCGTGCTCCCAGGGTGGATGGAGAGGAGAGAATTGTGAGCCTCGTTCATGATCACTTTACGAAGGTCACCTTTGGGCACAACAATACGATCCTCGAAGAAGAGAGTGTCCTTGTCATCAAGGCGGTAGCACTTGTACTTGGACTGATTCTTGGCAATCCCAATCTTCACCTTTTTCACCATAGCATCAAGAAGTTGGGCTTGGCAAATCTGGTCTTCCAAGGTAGGAGAGACTAGAAGGTTGGCGAGGAATCCTTGAGGAACAACTTGCAGATTAAGTTTGCGGAAAGCTTCACAAAGCTCGGGTTGATAAGGCTTGAGAATCAGACTGTTACAATAAGCCTTTCTGCTCAATGCGTCAGCAATCACATTGGCCTTGCCTGGAGTATACTCAATACTCGGATTATACTCTTGAATCATTTCAACCCATCGAGTTTGCCTGAGGTTGAGATTAGGCTGAGTGAAGATGTACTTGAGACTCTTGTGATCAGTGAAAATGTCCACTTTTCTTCCCAATAGAAGATGTCTCCAAGTCAAAAGAGCATGCACAACTGCCGCCAACTCGAGATCATGAGTGGGGTAGTTCTTCTCATTAGGCTTCAACTGGCGAGAAGTATAAGCAACAACTTTCTTCTCTTGCATCAATACTGCGCCAAGACCTTGGAGAGAGGCATCACAAAAGACCTCGTACGGTTTGGATTCATCAGGCGGAGTCAGAACTGGAGCAGTGATCAATTTCTCTTTCAAAGTGTTGAAAGCAATATCACACTCCGGGGACCAAACATACTTGACGTGCTTCTGGAGAAGATTAGAGAGAGGCTTCGCGATCTTAGAAAAGTTTTCAACGAATCTTCGGCAATAGCTTGCGAGACCGAGAAAACTGCGGAGTTGCTTCACGTTCTGAGGAGGTTCCCAATTCACAATTGCAGACACCTTCTGAGGATTCACGGCAATGCCCTTGGCAGAGATGATATGACCAAGATAAAGAACCTCATCAAGCCAAAATTCACACTTGGAGAACTTAGCGTAGAACTTGTGTTCTCTGAGCTTATCAAGAACCAAACGCAAGTGTTTGGCATGATCTTCCTTGTTCTTCGAGAAAACCAGAATGTCGTCGAGATAGACCAAAACAAAGTCATTGGTGTAGGCATTGAAGATGAAGTTCATCATGCGAGAGAACGTCGGAGGAGCGTTGACGAGGCCAAAAGACATGACAGTGTATTCATATGAACCAAAGCTTGTCCTGAAAGCCGTCTTGGGAATATCTTGCTCACGGATTTGAATCTAATGATAGCCCATACGGAGATCAAGCTTGGAGAATACTTGGGCACCTTTGAGTTGTTCGAACAGCTCATTGATGTTGGGAAGTGGGTATTTGTTCTTGATGGTCTTCTTGTTCACTGGATGGTAATCAACACAAAGTCGGTCTGTTCCATCCTTCTTCTTCACAAAAAGAACACCACAACCCCACGGAGAAGAACTAGGCCAGATGAGACCCATTTTCTCTTGAATATCGAGTTGCTTCTTCAGCTCCTTCAACTCTTCAGGTCCGAGCTTGTAAGGACGCTTGCACACAGGTTCCGTACCAGGCTCAAGATCAATAACGAATTCAACTGGCCGGTGCAGAGGCATTCCTGGAAGCTCTTCTGGAAAGACGTCTTGATATTCGCAAACAACTGGAATTTGAGAGATAGCATCCAATTCACCCTTCTCATTGAGAGAAAACAGACGGATGGTATCATCACGAGCGACAAAGACAATTACATCCTTAGACGAATGAGTCAATTGAATCTGCTTGGCTGCACAATCAAGATGTGCCTTGTGCTTAGTAAGCCAATCCATTCCGAGAATAAGATCAATATCTGAGTTACCAAGCACCATAGGAGAAGAAAGGAACTTGTAGTCGCCCAACGTGATAGTAACATCCGGAGCCATCATTTTGGTGTTCATGAACAAACCCGGAGAAGAAACTGCTATCGGCTTAGGCAAATCAATAGTATGCACATCATGCATGGATGCAAAAGGCTTCGATGAAAATGATAAAGATGCACCAGTGTCAAAAAGAACTCTTGCGGGAATGTCATTAATAGGAAGGTTACCCATGATCACATCTGGTGATTCCTCTGCCTGAGCTGCATTCAGCAAGTTGACCTTGGCAGACTTGGGGTTATGCTTGACCATAGCTATACTTGCCGATCTCACAGGAGGAGGAGGAGGAAGACGCCTCTGGTTGAAACACATGTTCGCATAGTGACCCTTCTGTTGGCACTTGTTGCACGTGACCTCTGAAAGCGGACGGTGATACGGAGCACTCGATCTTGGAGGTTGAGACGAAGTCTTGTTCTGAAAGCCAGGGTTGGGTGGGTGGGAAGAACCACTGCCACCTTTGCTCTTCTGCTGATATGGCTGACGAAACGGAGGAGGAGGAAGCCAATACTTCTGCTGCTTGGCCACTTGAGTAGAGGAAGAAGGAGTAACATCTCTGACTCGCTTCTTGGAAGCATCACACCTCAACTGAGCAGCCTCTTGCTTCAGTGCCATGTTGTAGAACTCATCGTATCTCAAGGGCTCAAAGAGAACAAGAGCTAGCTGAATTTCTTCTCTGAGACCACCCCTGAACTGATATATCATGCTCTTCTCATCAGGGACGTCCTGCTTGGCAAAGCGGGCAAGCTTCTGGAACAACTTGTTGTAGTCATAGACAGACAAAAAGCCTTGCTTCAGATTGCGGAATTCCTCACGCTTGCTTTCAACCACGCTCTGGGGAATATGATGAGCTCGTAAATCTCGACGGAAATCATCCCAAGTGATAACACGTCCACCTCTGGAGTCCTTGTACTACTGGAACCATTCTGCAGCTTGATCTTTGAGTTGGAAGGAAGCGAACTTAACAAAGTCCTCAGACCTGACGTTACTGCACTCGAAATGTTTACACAGATCCACAAGCCAATCGTCAGCATCGGTTGCCTCAACACAATTGCTGAAAGTCTTTGGCCCATTAGCAAGGAACTGGTTGAGTGTAGCAAAGTGATTCTGATTGCTGCCTTCATTCCCTTGGTTGCCTTGATTGCGCTCTTGAAGAATTTGCATGATCAACTGTGTGTTTGCATTGGTTGCGGCCATCACAGCTTGCCATGCCTCTGGAGGAGGTGGAGGTGGTTGCGGATTAGGATTCGGAGTCGTGCGCGTTGGAGGAGCCATCCTGAAGAGGTTGACTACCATTAGCACATTGACAGATAAATATTGGAGCTGAATCCAACGGAATGAAAATTGCAACATATAGTCTTCACATCCGAACAAAATGAACGAATGCATTCCTCTTGAAATGGTCACATATCCATAAATTGAGAAGCCATGTAGAATTAAGGTAGAGAAATAAATCAACAAGGTACGGATCAAGAATGAATAATCGGTAAGAAATCCCAATCTCAAACCAATATCCGTGGAAGAAAACTAGAGCTACAAGAATTCCCACCTATGAAACTCCCCAACCTTTCCGGTTATGCAATCAGGTGTTGGGGATACAGGGGAAGCATAATATCTCACCCAAACTAGCAAATCCTACATCCAGTTGTATCCATCCTTCAACACATAACCAAGAAACCTTCGGAAACCATCTACCTCAACCTTCGAAAAGCATCCATTATGCAAGTTATGGCGATACTCCCGAACTCCCGCCCCAGTACTGGGTGGCGTCGAGGTTATCTCACCAATGAACTGCATAAAAGAGATTTTCAATGTCGGCGTACTAGACTCAGGTATTCCAGAACTGCAATGATAAAATTATGATGAGCACACCTCAGAGCTCAACTCCCCGGGACACTTCCACTAAACCCCTGACAGGAGGCACCAAGACAATGTTCTCAGCATAAAACCATCGGAACGATTCCAAGATACCCGCGTGATCCTAATTTTTTTTGTGAAATTTGAGAAGAGAAGAGTCAAAACTCTACATCATGATGCCTTACCAGAGCGATGAGGAGACTGGGAAGTAAAAAGAATTCCTAATATCTCTGATATATAATTCCTAAAAGACTCAAAACATTTTTCTAGACACAACTCGGCCACTAAAAATGATCAAGCAATGGGGCTCCTAAGGTCGGGGAATGCTCTGATACCAACTTGTCACACCCTCGATGCGACTATAGCTCCCACATGTCGAAGCACGACTTAGAGACATAATCGCATTGAAGGCATATATCGCAAGTTAGGCAATCTTCACAAACATCCCATGTAATATAATAATAAAAGGGGAGATAACATAGTTGGCTTACACTCGCCACGTCAATCAAGGTACATAAATAACATTACATCATCCCAACACTCATGGCCCGACTACGGCGCCAAAATAAAAGATAACCCAACAAGCGACACGGTCCCAATCACCCCCAACTGGGCACCACTACTGATCATCGGGGAAGGAAACATAGTAACGTTGAGAGTCCTCGTCGAACTCCCACTTGAGCTCATACGCGTCTCCAGGAGCGGAATCATCAGGCCCTGCATCTGGTGTAATAGTAATCTATGAGCCACAGGGACTCGGCAATCTCGCACCCTCACGATCAAGACTATTTAAGCTTATAGGTAAGGCAAGGTAAATATGAGTGGAGCTGCAGCAAGCGACTAGCAAAATATGGTGGCTAACTTATTCGCAAAAGAGAGGGAGAAGAGGAGGAAAAGCGCGAGCGAGAAACTAGAGAGCAACCTGCGCAAACATTACTCCAACACCGTGTCCACTTCCCGGACTCCGCCGAGAAGAGGCCATCACGGTAACACACTCAGTTGATTCATTTTAATTAAGTTAAGGTTCAAGTTATCTACAACCGGACATTAACAAATTCCCATCTGCCCATAACCGTGGGCACGGCTTTCGAAAGTTCAAATCCCTGCAGGGGAGTCCCAACTTAGCCCATGACAAGCTCTCACGGTCAACGAAGGAATAGACCTCCTCCCAAGATGTTCCGATCAGACTCGGTATCTCGGTAATTCAAGACACTTCGACAAGTTAAAACAAGACCAGCAACACCGCCTGAATGTGCCGACAAATCCCGATAGGATCTGCACATATCTCGTTCTCAAGGCACACTCAGATGAGCAAGACGTCGGGTAGGCCAGCCCAAAGTTGCCCCTGGTAGCCCCGGACATCGCTCGGTTGGACCAACACTCAGAGGAGCACTGGCCCAGGGGGGGTTAAAATAAGATGACCCTTGAGTCTACAGAACCCAAGGGAAAGAAAAGGCTACGTGGCAAATGGTAAAACCAAGGTTGGGCATTGCTGGAAAAGCTTTAATCAAGGCGAACTATCAAGGGGTTCCCATTATAACCCAACCGCGTAAGGAACGCAAAATCCGGGAACATAACACCGATATGACGGAAACTAGGGCGGCAAGAGTGGAACAAAACACTAGGCGGGAGGCCGAGCCTTCCACCCTTTACCAAGTATATATATGCATTAAGATAACATGGCAATATAATGATATCCCAACAAGTAAATAAAAGATGTTCCAACAAGGAACGGCCTCCAATCTTCACCTGCAACTAGCAACACTATAAGAGGGGGGCTGAGCAAAGCGGTAACATAGCCAATCAACGGTTTGCTAGGACAATGGTGGGTTAGAGGTTTGACATGGCAATGTGGGAGGCTTGAAAGCAAGTGGTAGGCATCATAGCATTGGCATAGCAAAAGAGCGAGCAAACTAGCATAGCAAAGATAGTAGTGATTTCGAGGGTATGATCATCTTGCCTGCACACTTGTCAGAGTTGACTGGATCCTCGAAAGCAAACTCAACGGGCTCCTTGTTAGCGAACTCGTCTCCCGGATCTACCCAAACAAGACAAAAAAGCAACAAGGATACAATCAACCACGTGCAAACTCAAACAACATAATGCAAAGATGATATGCCATGCGGGATGCGATGCGGGATGCAAAATGCAAGATATGACAGGAAATGCATGAACCTGGCCTCATCTTGCAAATCCAAGTGTTCCACTGGAAAGATGAGATGAAATCGCTTGAAAACGATATAAAGAACGCCAGAATCGGAGTTACGGTTTGGAAAAGGCAAGCGATTCAAAAATGACACCGGTCTGCGATTTACAGCAAGTAGACATCTAAATGTAATGGAATGAACATGCTACAGCACCCAAACATGACAACAAAATACACGGCAGGGATGCACACAAGATGCTTAACAAAAGTCTAGCACTGAGCCACGGCCAATTCATCCATTAACAGGTTCAAACAAGCATGGCAAAAATGCATATGGCAAACAGATCTCAGACTTAGTGAAATTAACACTTGTCTGGAATTTGAGATTAGGTAATCCTCTTCGGAGCAACAAAACTACATGCTACAGGATCTGAACATGGCAAAGTAAAGCATGGCATGGAGCTACTCAAAGAGCTTAACAGAAGTCCCTTAGTGACCTTGAGCCAAAAGGGATCAGAAAATACAATTGCAAGCATGTGAACATAGCAAAAACATAATCAGTTTTCAGACTTTGTGAAAACTGACACATGCTGAAATATAACTCAAGTAGGCATGTTTACGAGCTCGAAACACTCACTACGGTGCAAGTCATGGCAAGACAAGCATACACCCATAAAGAAGGCATAAAATGCAAGCTATAAATGGCAAGAACAATAGCATAGCATGCACGGATCAACTACAACAACTTCGGCAAAATTGCAAACAAGTTGACAATCTGCCCAGATTCACAAAGTAGCAAAAGTAGAGCTCGATTGACTCAAGCTAGGTTGCTCCATAATTGCAAACAAAGACATGGATGGATAGAGCACTACAAAATTAACAAAACATCCTTACTGATCATCCTCAAAAGAGGCACGGATCACTAGAAAACAACATGAACATATAGCATCATGAGCTAAACAGCTCCAGGACTTGGTGAAATTACTAAGTCCCAGAAAACAGAATTAGCAAGTGCACCACTTTGCAAGCTTGCACAAGTCACCACACACATCCTAAAAATACATGGGTTGCACCTCTGGAGAGATAACAAAACCCTTAACAAAACACATGTAGAACTCATGGGCATAGCATGCACACAATAATCATGGCAAAAATGACAAAAACCTAAACGGAGTAGCAGATCTGACAATTATATCCAGTAGCCCTCTTCGAACAGCATTTCGGGCATCAAGATGAACACAAATGAAAATGATGCAATGGAATGAAATGATTTACTCTCTGAGGTGAACATTTTGATATGCTATATGCATGAATCGGAGCTACGGATGAAAAGTTACGGAGCCGCGAACAGGAGCACTTGAATTGAAAATCCGGGGACTTAGAAGAAAAACAACCTCTCCGGGACAGATCTAGGGTTTACTGTTCACGGCACGGAATCCGAGGACGGCGGCGCGGCTCGCCGGAGAAGTCGAGGACGGCGGCGGCCGGGGTTGGGGGCGCCGGATCCGGCGAGGGCGAGGTCGCCGGTGGCCGGGGCCGGCGGCGCAGGGGCCCGCGGTG
>NC_041386.1:478290336-478311161 GCF_002162155.2 Triticum dicoccoides | reverse complement strand
GCGGCGGGCGGGAGCGGGCCGCGGGGGCCGGATCTGGGCTCCCGGGCTGCGGCGGCGGCTGGCGGTGGGAGGCCACGTGGCGGCAAGCGGTTGGCTGGCGGCGGGGTGTCCGCCCCGGGCGGACAATGTCCGGCGGCACGTGGTGGAAAATTAGGGTTTTCGGGGAAGAGGAAGATCCGGATTTCGGGGGGGTGTATTTATAGGCATAGAGGGAGCTAGGAGAGTCCAAATGAGGTGCGGTTTGCGGCCACGCGATCGTGATCGAACGCTCTAGATGATGGAGCAGAGTTAGGTGGGTTTCGGGCCAAATTGAAGGGGTGTTGGGCTGCAACACACACGAGGCCTTTTCGGTCCCTCGGTTAACCGTTGGAGTATCAAACGAAATCCAAATGATACGAAACTCGACAGGCGGTCTACCGGTAGTAAACCAAGGCCGCTTGGCAAGTCTCGGTCCAATCCAGAAATGTTCAATCCCCACACACGAAAGAAAGCTAGAAATGACCACCGGAGGAGAACGAAGCGCCGGAATGCAAAACGGACAACGGGGAAAATGCTCAAATGCATGAGATGAACACGTATGCAAATGCAATGCACATGATGACATGATATGAGATGCATGACAACAATAACAACACACGGAGACAAAGACCCGAACCCGAGGAAATAAATATAACTTAACGCCGGAAACGGCAAGAGTTGGAGTACAAATTGGGGAAGTTACATCCAGGGTGTTACAGCGCCCCCACCCTCATGAGCAGGGTGTGGGCCCCCTGGCCTTCATATTTGGCGTGGATTTTTCTTTATTTCTTTTAAGGTGTCCCGTGAAGTTTCAGACTTTTGGAGTTGCGCAGAATAGGCCTCTAATATTTGCTCCTTTTCCAGCCCAGAATTCGAGCTGCCGGCATTCTCCCTCTTTATGTAAACCTTGTAAAATAAAAGATAATAGCCATAAGTATTGTGACATAAAGTGAAATAACAGTCCATAATGTGATAAATATTGATATAAAAGCATGATGCAAAATGGACGTATCATATACTAAGCAAGAAAAAAATACAGACACATTTTGTCGGGTTTTATTTTTGAGCTAAACACATTTTGTCGGGTATTCACCTTATTTGATGTTCATTTATTTGTACTTATGCATGTATAGAACCAAGCCCATCTAATTTATATTTTTTGAATTTTCATTCGTATCGTATAAAACCGGAGAGTACATGAAGGAATAGTATGACATTCAATATGTTTTTAACGCAAAAACAATAAATTACAAAAAGGAAGAAGTTCAACCACTAATAAGAGGGGAGTCCATGAATAAAAAATAGGGGGTTAAAAGAATCGAAAAGGGAATTCAACAAAATCATGAGAAGTATGCAGTACAAATGTTTGGAAATTTAGAGATGAACAAATAGAGGAATTGAGAGAAGAGTTCATTTTTAATGGATTTTCCCCGTTTCGAAAAACCTAGAGGTTTAAATTTCAATAAAGAAGAAAATCCAATGTTTATTAAAACCACAAGAAGGTCAAAATAAAAAATAGAGCAGTTCCAAAACTATATAAAAAACTTGTCCCTTCCCTCTAAAAAACAAGAAGTTCAAATTTAAATAATGGAGCGCTTCGATGTTCATTACAAAACCAAGAAGTCCAAATTACAAAAATAGAGCAGTTCAATGTATACGGAAAACTCAAAATTAATGGAGTAGTTCAATGTATACAGAAAACTCAAAATTCTTTCGGTTCCTAGAAAAATAAAAGTATGAAGTTCAATTTTATTTAAAAATGTATGATGCTTAAAATTATTTAAAAACAATATTTTTTCCTAAAGAATAAAACTAAGAAGTTCAAATTTAAATAACAAAGAAGTTTGAAGTTTATAAAAAAAAACTCAGATTTTTTCTCATTACAAAAGAATTAAATGAAGAAGCTCAAATTAAAATAAAAGAAACAATCAAAATGACTTTCCCCGTTACTAAAGATCATCAATAAAAAATAACAAACTGAAGGTTACTAAAGGGAACAAACAAGGAGTTAAAATTACAAAAATAGAGTAGTTCAAAATTTATAAAAAAAGAAATATATTTCCCCATTTGTGAAAAGACCCCTGGAAGTTCAAATTAAACAAACGAAGAGGTTCAATGTTTCCTAAAATCTCGAATTTTCAGTGGCTTCTAAAGAATAAAACCAAGAAGTTCAATTCCAAATAACGAAGAAGTTCAATTTTAAAAAGCAGAGCAGTTTGATATTTATTTGAAAACTCGATTTCTTCGGTTACTAAAGAATAAGACCAATAAGATCTAGTCGAAATAACAAAGAATTCGATGTTTCTAACTAAACTCCAATTTTCACATTCCTAAAAAGCACACAAAGAAGTTGAAAAAAAAGTTAGAGATGTCCGTTGTTTATAAAAAACTCAGATTTTTTTCGTTACTAAAGTGAAATAGGGAGAAGTTCAAATTGACAACAGACAGAAGTTCACGTACTACATGGTGTGTCTTTCGTATGAGAAAATCAGAGTAAAAAGGCGAAGTCCAAAATTTTTGTTGCTAGAAGTTCAAGTGCACAGACCGGGAAAGTTCAAAAGGTTCCTCCTGTTCAACAAGTTTCCACAACAGAAGCTCAAATTAAAATAACAAAAAATAGTTTAGAAAAATTAATTAGGAAAATAATGTGTAGGGGGTCCAATATTTATGACAAAACTAGGATATTTTGATGCTAAAAGAAATAAACCAAGAAGTCCAAATTATATAAAAAAAGAGAAGTTCAATATTTATAAAAAACACAGGTTTTCTTCATTACTAAAGAATAAAATTAAAGAAGTTCAAATTAAAATAAAAGGAGTAGTTTGATGTTTATGGAAAACTCAAATTCTTTGCATTTCTAGGAAAAATAAAAGTATGAGGTTCAATTTTAAAAAATTGTTTGATGCTTATTTGAAAATATTTTTTTTCTAAGAATAAGACTAAGAAGTTCAATTTGAAATAACAGAGAAGTTTGAATTATATAAGAAACTCAGATTTGTTGCAAGAAGTTCACGTGCACCTCCGTGCACGGTTCTGAATTTATATTACGGGACGTTCGACCTCCAATTACATGTTTTAAAATGGCAAAAAATGACGTTCGACTTTCAACTGTGTGCAATTCGACGTATACACATAAATGTGAAAGAAGTTCATAGTGAAAACAGCAAGAAGTTCAAATACCGCAAGGAATGCATTTCAGGTGAGAATAAAAGTATAGAAAAATAAAAACTTAAAAGGTTTGTTGACAGAAGTTCAAGTGCTCTGTCCGGGGAAGTTCAAAAATTTGTGTGAGAGAGGTTCACCTTGTATTTCCATGTTCGAAAAAACAAAAAAGAAATTGTTTTTTTTGTGTTTTAAAATAACTCGCTCAATCCACAAAGAAGTCCAGTTATTATTTGGGAGCAATTTGATTTCAAAAAGAAAATAAAAATTCAAATTATAAAAATGAAAAAAGTTCATGTACTAAATGGTGTATGTTTAATATGAGAAAAATGAATTAAAAAGCATGGTCCAATTTTGTTGTTGTTATAAGTTCAAATCCTCGGTCGGAGAAAGTTAAAAAAATACTATGAGAGAGGTTAGTACAAAAGGAATATAATTTGTGTAACACTGACGAATGGATGAGAAAATTACAAACGAAAATACGTCACAGAAGTTCAACATGAAACCAACAGGAAGTACAACTACTATAGTGAATGAACTTTAGATGAAAAACTTTTAAAATCATTGCGAGTATGAAAAAACGATCAACACGGGAAAGTTGCGTGTTTACAGCAGCTTTCCACCGGTATATCGCTTGCTCAATTTCGGTGAGTGTTCCGGTGAGTGGATGGAGAGCTACAAGAAAAAACACGTGAAACAGAGTGAAGTTCAGGTACACGCGCCGAGAAGTTCAAGTTCTTCACGCGGTGCATTTTTGAAGAATCTGTTTCGCGATAAAGGCAGAACAAATGATCCCTCCGTTTTCAAAATTACTTGAAAACGGATAGGAATCAAAGAAAACGATCAACATGAAAAAGTTTCACATTTTCCTTAGCTTTCCAATGGTATATTATTTGCCACATACCGATAAAGTTTGTAGAAATTATGGCGTAAATACGTTTTAGCCATTTTCAAAATTGTCTTAAAACCGTAAAGAATTGGGAGAGGCAATATATACCAAAACGTTTCACATTTCCTCAAGCTTTCCAACGCCATATCATTTGCTGCATTTGGACGTACGGTTAAAAAATTAGCTCGAAAATACGAACTCGGTGCAACTTGTATCGTTTTCTAACTTACTTTTAAACCATTCAAAATTAGAAAAAACTTTTAACATGAAAAAGCAGTGTATTTTCATAAGCTTTCCTACGCCACATTATTTGCCTCAATTGGATTAGCCATTTAGAAATGGCATCGAAAATACGAACTCGGGTGTTCCGTTCGTGAAATTCTACGATTTTCCAAATTACTCTTTATCCATAGGGAATTAGAGAAAACTTTTAACATGTGGAGGAGCGGTTTTGCAGCAGCTTTCCAACGCCATATTATTTGCCTCATTCCGTTAAACGGTTTAAAAATGCGATCGAAAATACGATTCACGTTTTTTGTATGAAGAAAAAACGGTTTTCAAAACTGCTCTTAAACCGCTTACATTTTGCCAAAAATTTAACTTGGGTCATGATATTGATGTCCATGGCTTTCCAACGGTATATCGCAAGCTCCATTTGGGCAATGTTGGCTGAAGTTCAACCTAGCACTGGGAGAAGTTCAGGTCGAACAACTCTGGCAGTAAAATTGCAAAAAATGCAATTTCATCACGAGTTGAGAGCAAAATCCACGAACGAGCGAGATTACTATTTAAAACCGGTATTTACTTGCTAAAAAATTCCTAGATTACACTAACATCATATAGAACACGACTAAACAGAAAAAATCGCGGGGGAAGCCACGGTTGCGAAGATAGCCCGAAGGTCGGGTTTGTACAGAGGGAAGTCCAGGCGCGTTACTCGGGCAGTTCAGGTTGTGATCATAATATTATTCTGTGTAACGCGCCTGGACTTCCCTCTGTACGAACCCGACCTTCGGGCTATCTTCGCAACCGTGGCTTCCCCCGTGAATTATTCTGGTTAGTCGTGTTCTATACGATGTTAGTGTAATCTAGAAATGTTTTTACCAACTAAATACCGGTTTTAAATAGGAATCTCGCCCATTGGCGGATTTTGCTCTCGGGTCGTGATGAAATTGTGTTTTTTGCAATTTTACTGCCTGAGTTGTTCGACCTGAACTTCTCCCAGTGCTAGGTTGAACATCCGCCAACATTGCTCAAATGGGGCTTGCGATATACCGTTGGAAAGCTATAGACACCAGTATCATGATCCAAAAATTTTTGGCAAAATGTAAGCGGTTTAAGAGCAGTTTTGAAAACCGTTTTCATCATACAAAAAACATGAATCGTATTTTCGATCACATTTTAAAACCGTTTATCAAAATGAGGCAAATAATATGGTGTTGGAAAGCTGCTGCAAAACCGCTCCTTCCACATGTTGAAAGTTTTCTGTAATTCCCTACGGTTAAAGAGTAATTTGGAAAATCATAAAATTTTGCAAACCGAACAGCCGAGTTCGTATTTTCGATGTCATTTCTAAACAGCTAATCCAATTGAGGCAAATGATATGGCGTTGGAAAGCTTATGAAAATGCGCTACTTTTCATGTTGAAAGTTTTTTCCAATTTTATATGGTTTAAAAGTTATTTAGAAAACGGTCCAAGTTGCACCGAGTTCATATTTTCGAGCTAATGTTTTAACCGTACGTCCGAATGTAGCAAATGATATGGCATTGGAAAGCTTGAGGAAATGCGAAACTTTTTGGTATATATTATTTATCCCAATTCCTTACTGTTTTAAGTCATTTCTGAAAATGGCTAAAAACGTATTTTCTCCATAATTTCTACAAACTTTATTGGAATGGGGCAAATAATATATCGTTAAAAAGATAAGGAAAATGCAAAACTTTTTCATGTTGATGGTTTTCTCTGATTCCTAGTCGTTTTGAAGTAATTTTGAAAACGGCGAGATCATTCGTTCTGCCTTTATCGCGAAACAGATTCTTCGAAAATGCACCGCGTGAAGAACCTAAACTTCTCGACATGTCTACTTGAACTTCACTCTGTTTTTCACATGCTTTTTTGACTGTAGCTCTCCCTCTACTCACCGGAACACTCATCGGAATTGAGCAAGTAATATACCGGTGGAAAGCTGATGCAAACATGCAAATTTCCCGAGTTGATCGTTTTTTCATACTCGCGACGATTTTAAAAGTTTTTCATCTCAAATTCATTCACTATAGTAGTCGAACTTCCTACTATATTCACGTTGAACTTCTGTGACGTATTTTTGTTTGTAATTTTCTCATCTATTTGTCCGTGTTACACAAATGATATTCCTTTTGTACAAACCTCTCTCACAATAATTTTTTTGATTTTCTCCGACTGAGGACTTGAACTTACACAAATGATATTCCTGCCGTTTTGAAATAAGTTTGAAAATGAAGAGATCATGATTCCTACGTTCATCACGAATGGAAATGCACTGTGTGAAGTAGTTGAACTTCTCGGGCATGTCTGTTTGAACTTCACTTTGCTTTTATGTGCTGTTTTTTGACGTGCTGTTTTTGCACTGCGTGAAGTAGTTGAACTTCTGGGGCATGTCTGTTTGAACTTCACTTGGTTTCACTTTATTGTTTTTTTCTTATATGAAATACACACAATGTAGTACGTGAACTTCCGGTTGTTATCACTTTGAACTTCTCTCTGGTTTGAGAGAATTATTTTGAAACACAAAAACAATATTTTTTTATGTATTTTGGACATCTAAAAACACGGTGAACCTCTCTCACAAGATTTTTTTGAAATTTTCCTCGCCGAGCACTTGAACTTCTAGCAACCATTATTTTCGTTTATGAGTTGTTTTTTAAAGTGCAAAAAATGGCGTTGTGTTTTTTATTTTTTTAACAGGTAAATCCTACATTTTAATAAACTCTGAACTTCTATGTTATTTCACCTCTCCGCTATTTTTGTAATTTGGACTCTTGATATTGTAATAAACGTTGAACCTCTCCGCTATTTAAATGGAACTTCTAGTTTTTTTAGAAACGGGTAAAATCAGTTTTCTCGTATTTTAACTGGAAGAATTAGGACTCTAAAACAAACATAACTGGCTAGAAGGTAGGTTTTGGAAGTGTAGCTGACTGGTGACAAAGGAAATGGTACCTAGGGGCTTTTCACGGATGGCAATCTAACCAATAGAATATAAATTTCTCTATAAAAAGACCAACATAATATATATTTTTAATATGTCATAACTGAACATTAACATTTTAATTTACGTTTTCCAAAATCAGTGTAGTGTTACTAGTTGTCCTAGATGACACGGTGACACAACCAACATACTCACCAATAAGGCACATTCGCATTTCCCATGCATGTACATTTCGCTCACTCAAACCCATGAGCAAAGCAACCTATGTAACGCTTCACACTCTTACTTCTAGCTCACATAAACATGAGCTGCCGCCTGGCGAACCACCACTGGGCCATGCCAAAAGCAGCGAGTGTGCAGCCAGTTCCTGCCCCCGGCTCCTTCCCTGGAGTGCAGTGTGAGGCGCTCGTATGCATCAAGCGCGCCCAGCAAACACATTGATCATGGAGTACATCTTTACTGGCGGTGATGGCGACCATGGTCGATGGAAGAAGTATGAGTGGCACGATCTTAAGGAGCCATCATGCTGGTGTAGCACAATGCAAACTGTAGCAACCCCATTTCATATGGCCGGGAGGCAGCACCAGCAGCGGTCGTTGGAGACGTGGCAGAAGGGGTGGTCGCAACGGGAGAAGGATGGTGCGCGGAGGTCGTCCGAGTCTGCACATAGCAAAGAAATGTTCAGAGAAGCATTGCAACTTACTATATGCATGATTGAGATAAAAATGTTCTAGTCTGATACTTCACAACTTCCAAATCAAAGCAGAGTTTTTGCTGCAACACCTCAGAGTTTTTGCTGCAACACCTCATGGAAAATCACAAGATCCTAGATCCCATGTCTTCTTTTTTATCATCCCTGAACTTCAGATTAGTACATTTTCATTTGTTCTAACAAGTTGTACAAGCTTAAGATAGTACCTTAGAGAGTAGGAGAACGATAACCCACAAGTATAGGGGATCGCAACAGTTTTCGAGGGTAGAGTATTCAACCCAAATTTATTGATTCGACACAAGGGGAGCCAAAGAATATTCTCAAGTATTAGCAGCTGAGTTGTCAATTCAACCACACCTGGAAACTTAATATCTGCAGAAAAGTGTTTAGTAGCAAAGTAATATGATAGTAGTGGTAACGGTAGCAAAAGGTAACAGTAGTAAAAGTAATGTTTTTGGTATTTTGTAGTGATGATAGCAATAGCAATGAGAAAGTAAATAAGCGAAGAACAATATATGGAAAGCTCGTAGGCAATGGATCGGTGATGGAGAATTATGCCGGATGTGGTTCATCATGTAACAGTCATAACCTAGGGTGACACAGAACTAGCTCCAGTTCATCAATGTAATGTAGGCATGTATTCCGAATATAGTCATACGTGCTTATGGAAAAGAACTTGCATGACATCTTTTGTCCTACCCTCCCGTGGCAGTGGGGTCCTAATGGAAACTAAGGGATATTAAGGCCTCCTTTTAATAGAGAATCGGAACAAAGCATTAACACATAGTGAATACATGAACTCCTCAAACTACGGTCATCATCGGTAAGTATCCCGATTATTGTCACTTCGGGGTTAACGGATCATAACACATAATAGGTGACTATAGACTTGCAAGATAGGATCAAGAACACTCATATATTGATGAAAACATAATAGGTTCAGATCTGAAATCATGGCACTCGGGCCCTAGTGACAAGCATTAAGCATAGCAAAGTCATAGCAACATCAATCTCAGAACATAGTGGATACTAGGGATCAAACCCTAACATAACTAACTCGATTACATGATAGATCTCATCCAACCCATCACCGTCCAGCAACCCTAAAATGGAATTACTCACGCACGGCGGCAAGCATCATGAAATTGGTGATGGAGGATGGTTGATGATGACGATGGCGACGGATTCCCCTCTCCAGAGCCCCGAACGGACTCCAGATCAGCCCTCCCGAGAGGTTTTAGGGCTTGGCGGCGGCTCCGTATCATAAAACGCGATGAATTCTTCTCTCTGATTTTTTTCTCCCCGAAACACAATATATGGAGTTGGAGTTGGAGTCGGGGAGGCAACAGGGGGCCCACGAGGTAGGGGGCGCGCCCTAGGGGGGCAGGCGCGCCCGCCACCCTCGTGGACACGTGGTGGGCCCCCTGGCCTTCATCTTTTGCAGGTATTTTTTATATTTTCCAAAAAGTTGCTCCGTGAAGTTTCAGGTCATTCCGAGAACGTTTGTTTCTGCACATAAATAACGCCATGGTAATTCTGCTGAAAACAGTGTCAGTCCGGGTTAGTTCCATTCAAATCATGCAAGTTAGAGTCCAAAACAAGGGAAAAAGTGTTTGGAAAAGTAGATACGACGGAGACGTATCAGAGAACAGCTAAGATAGGTGAGACAGAGAGATGTTCTAACACACACATAGCACTGGAAGCAAGCAGCAACATTTTTTTCAACAATTAAGGCATTGATGAAAATGATGGACAACACTTAATCGATAACCAATGATGTCAAGAGAGTGTCGGTGTTCCAGAAAATATAAACATACTTTTGACCTTCTCGGACAATTTCTTTTGACCTTCAGTCGTTTTTTCATTCCAACAAGTGAGCGAACTTGACAACAGTATATAATGCTCTTTTTTACAGCTGAACAGACGCATCTGGCGAAGCCGGCCTGCAACAATGGCTAGTTTTTCAGAGGATAAACACAAACAAATGGGATGCAACTAGCATTTTTTCTCCGGACACCTAAGTTCTGATGTAGAAACAAATAGCAGTAGCTTCTGTAGGCCAAAGCGAACTGGCAAGACACTTAAACACATCAGCTGGGCGTGGGGCGGTTTCAAGGAGTTGAGAGTGCTTGCACTAAAATACAAAACTACACAAAACCATTTTCACTGAGGCATTGACACATGAAGTTCATCCAACAGTGCCATTGCTCCTCACTGATGGCTGCTTCGCCACTGCTACATCACACCACCTTTTTTAGCCCCTAGAAGAGTTCAGAGAGAAAATAGTTGTAGCCTGAAAATGACCAGGTGCACAAAAAAGTTCAGGGAGAATTAATAGCCATGGACTGAAGACATAATCTCAACACATGTAGATGAAAGTTCAGAGAAAAATACCATCGTTGTTCTCCTCTCTATCGGCAGCAGTAGAAATGCACAAATTAAAATAAGTCAAAATCTAGTTGTTTCGTAGCCTCCATATATAGCCCGTCATGGAGCTCATGCAGACGCATTCCAGACTATAGTTAGTAGTGAGAGGAGCTGCGGGAAGTGCCGAGTAGCACGTAGTCGGCGTCCCGCAAAGGATCTATGCGAGCGAGTGGATGACGAGACACTGCACGCGCAGGCGAGGTTGGACTGCGTGATGGTCGCTATTGGACGGTGCAGGGGCCGCATCGGCACACTGGCAGCATCGACACCGCTGATTAAAATCCAGATGAAAAGTAAGATCGTCCAACTCACTAAATCTTGTTTATTTAAGTTAAGGCATTCTCCAAGTTCGTGCCCGAGGCTATCTATCTCCAGGCCCACATCTAAGTAAGATCATACAAATAGATAAAGCTATGCTCTTCAAATGTCTTGTGACAATTACTTGCACAATGATTTCCCGTGGCAGCAATTAAAACAGTATTTTCTTTTGCATTAGTATGTAATCCCGACTAACCTGCCCAGACATTGATTGTTTGATGAGAAACTAGGTTGTAATTTTGATGATCAGTTCGCAAATGAGCTCCAATTTGTGCTTCTTAAATAAGGAATACACATGCTTAAGGGGAAGGGTGCACGGTCCATGTTGGAGGTCAACTAACAATCTTAAGACTTCATGGCTCATGGGACAATTCAGTTTCAAACTATGACTTTTGCTTCTCTAGTTTGGTGTTAAAATCTCAAATCAAACAAGGATCAGGGAAGATTAAAGCAAAGGCAGATCCATGTCAGCGGCGTGCAGTTGGCCAGATTCGTGGATGAGTAGGGGTTTCTTGATATTATTCATTAGTAACGGAAAAGCTCCTATTTATACAAACCATTTAACGGAATAGATCATTTGATATCCTGGTTCAGGCAGTTTGAATAGGAGAAATTTTGGCATGTGGAGAGTTTTTCCAAAATTCATTAACGTTTATGAGTTGTCTTTAAAAAGGTCCAAAATGACGTTTTTTGAACTTGTAAATCCTAGGTCTTAGTATACTTTGAACTTTTGTGTTATTTTAATTTGAACTTCACATTTTTATTTTTGAGTAAAGAATTGTTTCTGATTTTTTAGATGAACATCAATTTTGACTATTTTTTCAATTTAATAATGACAGATATCTGTATTTTTTAAAAAGGGTAAAACCCTAGATTTTGGAATAAATATCGATCCACTTCATTATTTTAGTTTGAACTTCTAGTTTTTTAAAGCATGGAAAATTCGTTTGAACTTTTTTTAGGTGTACTTTTTATTTCAATTTGAACTTCTTTATTTTATTCTTTACTAACGAGAAAAATCTGAGTTTTTTTTATAAACCTTGGACTTCCCTATTTTTTTAATTTAAACTTCTTAATTTTATTCTTAAAGAAAAATATGGTTTTTCAATAAGCATCAAACATTTAAAAAAAATTGAACTTCATACCTTTAATTTTTTCTAGAAAAAGAAAGATTTTTGGGTTTTCGTATGCATCGTATTACTTCCTTTTTTAATTTGAACTTTTTCATTTTATTTCTTTGGTAACAAGGAAATTTTGAGTTTTTTATAAATATCGAACTGCTATCTTTTTTATTTTGTACCTATTGGTTTATTTCTTTTAGTAACCAAAAAAATCCTAGATTTCTAATAAATATTCAACTGATCCATTATTTAAATTTGAACTTCTAGACTATTTTTATTTAGAAACAATGAAAAACATTTTTATGAATTTTAAGCTGATGTATTTTAAAAATTGAACGTCTTGTTATTTTATTCTTGAACTTCTTGTTTTCATTTTTTAATAATGAGGGAAAATCCAAGTTTTGTTTAAACATCGAATTGCTCATTTTTTATTTGTACTTCTTGATTTTATTTGTTTTATTACTAAAAAACCTACCTTTTTAATAAACATCGATTTGCTTATTTTTTAGATTTGAACTTCTAGGGTTTTTTAACGGAGAAAATCCCTTTTCAATAAATTTGTGTTGAGATGCTTTGTTTTTTTAGTTGACCTTTCTTGAGTTTGTAATAAAGATTCGACTTCTTCGTCTTTTAAATTTGGAGCTCTAGATTATTTCTAAAAATGGGCAGATCCATTTTTTCATAATTTTTGAAATGATAATTTTTTTAAGTTAAACTACTTGTTTTTTTAGAAATGGGGTAAAAATACATTTTTTATTAAAAACTTGAAGTGCTCTTACTTTGACCTTCCTGGGATTTTTTAGAAATGAGAACATATGTATTTGTTACACACATCGTGTTTTTTTTAAATGAACTTTTTTTGTAACTTTTGCGATTTTGTTTTTGTAACTTAAAAAACAATTAGCACCCCTGTTATTTTCCTCTACTTCTCTAAACTAGAAACACTCCCTAGTTTTTTATCTCTCTTGGGTTTTTTTCTACAATACAACAAAGCTTTTGACCATGGACTTAAACTTTATTTTTGATTCACCGCATTTTTCTATTTTTTTAGTTTACACTAATTTTACTCATTTTACTATATCTGTACTCTGTTCTTTTTAATAGTTGGACTTCTCATTTGTTTCCATGAGCTGTACGTGTATGTTGAGAGTAGTATCTGATGCGCAGAGATTATGTGTGAAGCGAAGCGAGACCAGGCCGTGAACGACGCCCAAGTCTTGGCCCTCTCCACACAACAGGACTACGTTCACTTTCCTAACGAGTTTCTAGACTAGCAAAGCAGCCAGACTAGCACGTATATCAAATACTTGCAGTGACAAGTCCTTCACATTGAAATATTGAATACTGAATAGTACTAGTAACAAATAAAACAGAGCTTGAGTGCTTCACATAAAAGAAACAGGGAGCCTAGGATGTACTACGTGTGTATGCTGCTAGTATTTCAAAAACTACGAGTGACAATTCCTTTGCACTGAATAGTACTAGTGCATGTTCAGCCAACAACAGGGCCATCAGTTCAGCCAACAACAAGAGTTATCATCATTTCAGTTTTCGGTGATGGTATCAAAGATTTACACAACTTCAGTGCTTGACATCGCAGCGACAGAAGTGCTGCTCTGGTTTACTTCAGACGGACTCCAAAAGTTACGCGTGTGTGCATGCGCGTGGTGTAGTGCACCCACTGTTTGTTCGTGCTCTGAAACTGAAAACTAACTCTAATTTTTCCCGCAAAAAAGAAAAAGCAAAGAAAACTAACTCTTCTTCTAGGCAATAGGGAATTCCCATGCATCTTGTCCAACTGTCATCTCAATTCCAGTGGTAGAAAAATGTAAAACATCTTCCATCAGGCAATTGAACTAAAATCCTACTCCCTCCATTCGGGTGGTAGGATTTTAGTTCTTACACTCTCCAGCATCGTTTCGTACTGTTTACACTAATTTTACTATATCCGAACGCTGTTCTTTTTAATAGTTGGACTTCTCATGTGATCCCCATGTGAACTAAAGAAACAGCGATGCATAATCACACACGCACACATATCTTGCTGGATCAACAACAATTGCGTTTCTCATGCCAAGCATTATCCTCTGCAGGCGGAAATTGTTGTACAATTGTACACATATCTCTGAAACTGATGCATACCAAGTTATGAAAAAAGAAATTTTACAAACAAAGTTGACTAAATCAACGAAACACATCAACTAACACAATGCACACTCATAAAAACAGAGCTAGATGTGCTCATATGCACGTACAACACACACGAACAGTGCTACGTCTTCCCAGAGAGGAAACAACGCCAACCTGCTACAACTTCACGCTGGATACATCACTGCATGCCCAACGTGGATTCATCATGTAGCCGGCCTTGAAATGCAAGTGTTGTGCTGGATGACCTTGATTGATACAAATCAACCGACGGCAGCAGCGAAGCAAAGCAGTGACGAGAGATGGATGCCTGCACTGACTGCCTGCGAGGGAGGCGACGAACTTCTTGTGCAAAGGTGGTTGGGGGAGGTTGACGGTTGGTGGTTTTCCAGCAGAGATCGGGAGGGAGGGCGTCGTCGCGGTGGATCCAGGGGGAGGTTGTCCGCCGCCGCCGCCGCCATCGATCCGAAGGAGTCCGCCGCCACTATGGATCCAGGGGGAGGGAGGCACCGTCGTGGTGGATCCAGGGGCAGGGAGGCCGCCGCCATGGTGGATCCAGGGGGAGGGAGGCCGGCGTGGTGGTTGTGGCCGGCATGGTTGTGGCGGAGGCGAGGTTGGGGCCGACGGCGACGGCACCAGTGGCAGTGGATCCTAGAGCCCGCATCGTTGGGTTGGGCCGCCGTGGGAGCAGGGTAGGTAGCCCGATCATGGTAGAGAGGCCGCGAGAGGCGGAGGCGCGTCAGCAGCGGCTGGGTGGTCCTCGACGGCGGGTGGGGACGGGGGTCACCCGTGGGTGGTTTGGGGTTGGGGATCGCCGGTGGGTGGGTTGGGGCTGGTGATCGAGGTGCAGGATGTCCGCGAGGTGGGGGACAGAAGGTCTGTTTTTTTGTTTGATCGAGTTATTTGGATCACAGCCGGCTCTATATATAGAAGCCGACGAGGACCTCCCGAACTCCAGAGAGAAAAAACGCGAAAAAAGACCCTGCATCACCTACAACCTGCACTCTCCCACGATGCGCCGCTGCTCCCCGCCCCCAATCCCGCCTCCTCCGCTGCGCCGCCGCGCACCCCTGCCCCAACCCCGCCTCCTCCCCTGTGCCGCTGCGCCGCCGTGCAACCCCCCAACCATACCTCCTCCGCCGCGCCGCCGCGCATCGCCGCCCCCAACCCCGCCTCCTTTGCGGCGCATCCCCATGCCGAAACGCCGCCGACTCCGCCCTGCTGCCATGCATATCCGCCGCCCGCCGCCTCCCCCAGTGCGCCGCCCACCTCCAGGCCACGCGCCCCGGTGAACTGCCGCCTACAGTCCCCTCCGACTCTCCTACTCCGGCTCTGCCTGTTGATGCGTGCCACCACCAGCGACGCGCTCAGGCGCCTCCTGCGGTCCTGCCATCTTGTGATGCACGCCACCCCTCCTTCTGTCCCTCCTTCCGGTGAAGCTCCACGTCACCATCGTCTGCCCACTCCGGCGACCAACACGCATCGGTTGTTCTTCTGGCGACGACCACCTTGAACTTCCTGATGCAGGTTCTTCGTAGCGGCAACTCCTCACAAGAGCGACAAGGCCGACTATCTATTAGGAAATCCTCCATTTTTTGGTGAAATTTCTTTCTATCTGGCATCGAGATCATGAACTTCCTTGGCGAGAAGAAGGTAGTTTCTTTTTTCATTGACCAGTCACACTCAGATCCACAAGCTTGACCAAACAATCAGATCGTCGAGCTTGATTTAGGGGTTTTGTGATGCTTTGAGCTGGGCCTGTGCATAGAAAATGTCTTCTTCTGGCTTACCCCGCAGCAGAAATTTGTGGATAGATAGTCAAAATAGAAAATGACTTCTTCTAAGCTGGGCATGTGCATAGAAAATATCTGATAGTGTTGTATTTCATTCAAAAAACTGAATGGACTTGTTTATAAATAGTCAAATATCTGTTCATATACCATTCTGTATATGTGATGTTCCTGGCTTTCACCCCATGAATCCACCTCTGTGTGTTATAGGAATCATGTATATAAATGGAACCGGTCCAGTTATCCTCTTAATTTTTCACGATTTCAGGTGCTTTTGGGAGTAATTACTCAATTTTGTTTTTCATTGGTTGTATTTTCCAGTAGAAATAGATGGTTATGTTACAGTTGAATGCCTACATGTTCGTTCATATGCTCTAGTAATTTAAATTTTGGACATGCTCAAGTAAAAAATGTTAAAGGCATCTTTCCCTTCTCCATTCTTTTGCTAACTCTTTGACGTGATGCCCGAAAGTAGATGAACCTTGTCCAATGAAATATTTGAACTTCGGTTAACTTCCTATTAGACACACTAATGCAAATGTAGTATGCCACTGCTTTCTTTGAGTATCTCTTATTAGACACATATTGATTCGGTTCAGAATCTCTTCTGTCATTCTACAGTGATGCATGTCATTGTCTTAAAAAGTATGCATATACTGCTTGTGTTTATGCCACAAAAAAGAAATTAGTATGGTTGCACATGGTCCACTGTTCTTGACCATTTTCTAGAGTAATTAGTATGGCTGCAGTCCACTGTGTTGATTTTCAGCAGGCCAACTTGATTAATGCTAGTGCAACTCATCTTCCACTGTCATGGCGAGATGTGCGTGTGCAGTGTGCACACATCCTGAAAACATCTTACTTTCTGATTGATATGGCGGCACCGCATAATCAGTTGAGATTAGATGTAGCATCATTTGTGGAAAAAGCAGCGGATGGATAGGCTCGATGTGTGTGTGTTGTACATCGAGCCATGGATAGCAGATCGACGTCATCAACACACTCAACGCCTGATGTATGTCACTGTCGGCAAGCAGAAGCACATCGTCGCCATGGACATTTACCAAGGCAAGGTGATTGGGAGCTTTTCGCTTCAAAACCAATACCATTCACTTACCATGCGTTCTTCCACCTTGGCCTGGATCAAGCCAGATCCCTACGGCGGGTAATCATTCACTTCCTTGTTATGTTTCAGTTTTGCAATATCTTGGAGGCTTTGTGGTGTTGTGGATATAATTTCTTTGCAAGGTTGTACTTGTTAGGTTTGTTGTTATTGATGTGTTTCCATAGTCTTGATGTAGATTGACAATTCTCTGTTTGGTAGTCAAGTTCACTTAAGCAAGTGCAAAAATCATCTTTCCTTGGTACTTGCACCTGTTATTATTTTCACACATAATTTTGATTCTAGATTAGCACAATGGCACATTCTCTTCTTTTAAAATAATTCCCGTGCACACACGAACTAATTCATAGAGCAACATGTATGCATTATTTTAAAATCATATATATTTATGGTATTTCAACCATGTTGTGGCTGGAGCCTTCTGTATTTAGTTAAGTAGGAGCAGTCCCATACTATATGGTGTTTTTCTCTCTTAGTTATGCTCAAAAGTTTTTGTCTCCAGGAACCTCTGTGCCGCTCTACTATTCCCTACCCATGTGAAGAGAGCAAGGAAGAAGGTCATCGTGTGGCAGGGGAGAAGGTCACACACGAGGTGCAGGGGACAAACTGTGTTTGAGTTGATGCCATCTACCTACTTGATGTTATACTTTCGACAACTTTGTGACCGTGCACGTGCGTTCTGTGTGTATGTTCATGCAAAAAGTGGGTGGTTATATTTTCTTTTTGCGTATATAAGAGAAAGAAGTTCAAATATTAGAAATGGAAAAGTTTGGAACATGTAAAAGAATAAAAAAGTTCATGTATGAAATTTGTGTGTAGAAATAAATGTAAATTCACAATGAAGTTCGTATATAAAAAAAGTTGAAGTTCACGTAAAGAAAAAAGGTGCCTTTCTGAAAAGGCTGTATTGAAAAGTACATGTTCTCTAATTCCTGATGCTTATATGGTCGGTCCCCGAGGAGCAAAAATGCAAAGCTTCAGACGCAACATAATGATAATTAAAAATATTGTTCAAGTATTGTCCTCCACAAAAGTTCATGCATATAATAATATGAATCAGGGAGGTTAGAAAAAAATCAAACCCGTCAATGAAAAATGTACCTAAAAAGGAAAAAGGTGAAAAAAATATACCTAAAAAGGTTAAAAAAGGTAGACGTTCAAATTTAAAAACGAAGTGGCTCGATGTTTAATAAAGCAACTTGGACCTTTTTCGTTATTAAAATAAATGAAGCAAGAAGTCCAAATTAAAAAGGGGAGCAGTTCGATGATTATACAAAATGCGGATTTCCTTGTCATTAAAGAATGGAAACAAGAAGTTCAAAAAAATAATAATGCAGTTGTTCGATGTATAGAAGTCGGAAAATCCAAATCCACTTAAAAGAAGATTATAGGAAGTTCAAACAAAAATAATAGAGCAGTTAAAAAAGAGCACTTAAAAGCGGATATTTCACCGTTAGTAAAAATAAAAAAAGAGAAGTTCAAATATTAAAAATAAAGAAGTTCAAAAATCATAAAAAGGAACTTTCATTGTTTCTAAAATAAAAAACTCTAGAAGTTGAAATTAAAATATTGGACAATTCAATATTATCACAAAACTAGGATATTGTCTTTACTGAAATAAAGAAATAAGGAAGTCCAAGTTACAAAAATATAGAAGTTTCATATTTATGACAAAACTCATATTTTCCTTGTTACTGAAAAATAAAATGAAGAAGTTCAAATTAAAAAAGGAGAAGTTCGATGGATATAGAAAAACTAAAATTCTTTCCGTTTCTTGGAAAAATAAGAGTATAAAGTTTATTTTTTTTAAATGTTTGATGCTTATTTAAAAACATATTTGTTTCTACGAATAAGACTAAGAAGTTCAAATTAAAATAAAAGATAAGCCAAAGATTATGAAAAACTCAGATTTTTCTCGTTTCCAAAGTATAAAATGAAGAAGTTCATATTAAAAATAGGAACAACTAAAAAAAGTTTAAAACTAGATTTTCCCCATTTCTAAAAAAATAGAAGTTCAAACGAAAATAATGAAGTGGTTCGATGTTTATTTAGAAACTAAGATTTTACCGTTTCTAAAATACTCAAATATCCCTTAGTATTGAAGAATCAACCATGACGTTCAAATTCAAAAAAAAAAGATTAAGAAATAAAACTAGGAAGTCCATATTAAAAAGATGGAGAAGTTCGATGATTATAGAAAACTCAGATTTTCCTCTTTATTAAAGAATGGAAACAAGAAGTTCAAAAATAAAATAACAAGAAATTCAGCTTTTTAAAAATAGAGCGCTTCAAAATTTCGTAAAAAATATTAAGAAAAAACCAGGAAGTCCATATTAAAAAAATGGAGAAGTTCGATGATTATAGAAAATTTAGATTTCCTTCATTATTAAAGAATGGAAACAAGAAGTTCAAAAATAAAATAACAAGAAGTTCAACCTTTTAAAAATAGAGCGCTTCAAAATTTCATAAAAAATATTTAAGAAAAAGTAGATTAATATTAATAAACTCAGATATTTTCACGTAACCGAGAGAAGTTCAGATTGATAACTGCTAGAACTTCACGTACTACACGGTGTGCATTTTGTATTTAAAAAAGAATGAAAAAGCAAAGGCTAAAAATTTTGTTGCTAGAAGTTCAAGTCCTCGGTCGAAGAAAGTTAAAAAATTTATTGTGAGAGACGTTTGCACAAAAGGAATATTATTTGTGTAACACTAACGAATGGATGAGAAAATTACATACAAAAATACGTCACAGAAGTTCAACGTGAAAACAGCAGGAAGTTCAACTACTACACTGAACGAATTTTAGATGAAAAAAAATTAAAATCGTCGCAAGTATGAAAAGATGATCAACACGGGAAACTTGCGTGTTTATAACAGCTTTCCATCGGTATATCACCTGCTCAATTCTGGTGAATGGATGGAGAGCTACTTGAAGTGGATGGAGATCTACGAGAAAAAAAAACACGTGAAAAACAGAGTGAAGTTCAAGCACACACGCTGAGAAGTTCAAGTTCTTCACGTGGTGCATATTTGAAGAATTTGTTTCACGATAAAGGCAGAATTGCATGATCTCGCCGTTTTCGAAATTACTTGAAAACGGCCAGGATTCAGAGAAAACCATCAACATGAAAAAGTTTCGAATTTTTCGTAGTTTTTCAGCGGTATATTATTTGCTCCATTCCGATAAAGTTTGTAGAAATTACAGTAAAAATACATTTTTAACCATTTTCAAAACTGACATAAAACCGTAATGAATTAGGAGAAACAATATGTACAAAAAAAATTCACATTTCTTCAAGCTTTCCAACGCCATATCATTTGCTGCATTTGGACATGCGGTTAAAAAATTAGCTCGAAAATACGAACTCGGTGGAACTTGTACTGTTTTCTAAATTACTTTTAAACCGTACAAAATTCGAAAAAACTTTTAACATGAAAAAGTAGCGCATTTTCATAAGCTTTCCAACGCCATATTATTTGCCTGAATTGGATTAGCCGTTTAGAAATGGCATCGAAAATACAAACTCGGGTGTTCTGTTTGCGAAATTCTACGATTTTCCGAATTACTCTTTAACCGTAGGGAATTACAGAAAACTTTCAACACGTGGAAGGAGCGGTTTTGCAGCAGCTTTCCAACGCCATATTATTTGCCTCATTCCGATAAACGGTTTAAAAATGCGATCAAAAATATGATTCACATTTTTTGTATGAAGAAAAAACGGTTTTCAAAACTGCTCTTCAACCGCTTACATTTTGCCAACAATTTAACTTGGGTCATGATACTGATGTCAATAGCTATCCAACGGTATATTGCAAGCCCCATTTGGACACCTTTTAGTTGAAGTTCAACCTAGTACTCGGGGAAGGTCAGGCGCGTTACTCGGGAAGTTCATGTTGTGATCAGAATATTATTCTGATCCCGTGAT
>NC_041386.1:478262957-478289848 GCF_002162155.2 Triticum dicoccoides | reverse complement strand
CTCCACCATCTCCGGTCGTCGCCCCATCCCCACCTTCTTCCTCGAATCCGCCCGCCGCCCCGCCTCCACCATCTTCGGGCCTCAGGAAGCCGCGTGTGCCCGCCCCCCGAACATGGCGCCCGCGGCCAACCTCCTGGATCTCGCCCATGGTTGCAGGGGCCCGGCGTGGTGGGGAAGTGTGGAGGCGCAAGATGCTCCACGACTGAGGTAGGCGCACCCCGATGCTCGCCATGGCTGAAGACGGCCTCCAACCCCTGGGCCCAAAGCAGCCAATCTTGCCGCTTCACCTAGGTATGCGCCAAGACCCGCCGCGCTCGATGCTCCCTACTCCCATAGCTGTCCTCGGTTCAACCCCGTGGCGTCGAGATGGTCGAGTTAGTCGCGAGCAGCAGTCCGCCGCCGCACGCCGCCCCTAGCACCACACTGCTCGGGCACCTGCTCAATTGAAGAAACCAGTCACTTTCAATCAAAGTGTCCCGTTTTGCTCCTGCAGTCCACCGTACCTAGAAAACTAGATTTTTATCTGCAAAATCAGTTCATCATACCTAGAACAATCAGTTCGGTCCATCTCCTGATTCTGAAAATGTGAATCTTGTTTACTACCAAATTGATGCTCTGTAGTTCACCATGTATATATGTCATCAGTTCAAAAAAAACATACGGAAAAAGTTCAATTGTATGTGTTAAAACCCAGTTTGGTTTTATACTATATGTCAGATTATTACAAAGTACGATAAAATATTTTGCTCATGTGGCTATAAGCTCTAACTATATGGCAACAAAAAGAGAACAAGTAGGAAGTATTGTTGTTTCCATATTGTTAAGTTCAGTATGTATTCCGTTTTCAGTACGTAAACAAACACACATGATATTTATAAGAGCAAAACTTACAAATGGAAATCTATAAGTTCAACTACATATTTTACAAAAATTTAAATATAAAAATTACACCAGTTCAATGACAGAAAAACATCAGTTCGAAAATATATATGCAGGAGGTTGGGAGCAAAAAAAATTGTAATTTTTCTCAGTTCAAAGATTGGAAGAAAAAAATGTAGCTAGTGGTTTCGAGGTGTCAAAAGATGAACATTTTCTGCTCAAATTAAGTTTGCATCAGAGATATAGCCATTGTTGTATGTTGGTGTCGTGCTTGTTTATGTGTTGACTAGCAGATCAATATATATGCATGTTGTTTGCTTTTGACATGGTAAACATAAACTATTGGTACAAATTCAAGTTCCTATATCACAAAAGTTCATTGACAAAAAACATATCAGTTCAATGGATACATTGTATCTGTTTATCACATATACTTGCGAAAGAGTTCAAAATTTTCTTCCCTCCTGGAAATTACATGTGATTTTTCATTTCTTTTTGGGTAATACAAACAATAATAACTCATTAGGCTTGTATGGCTGCATTTCTTTTCATTTGCTCGTATAACTGGAATGCATCTTTGCTTGTATTATCTCTTGTAACACTAAGATATATATTTTTATGTTGGCATGTCTTTAGGTGCGCCCTAGCCGATCACAGCCACTGCCGCAGGCCGTTCAACGCCAGCTCCGCAGGCCGTTCATCGCAAAAACAACAATCTAGATCCCGCTGGTTCCCACCAGCAACGCTCGTTCGAGCATGTTGTCGCTCTCCTGCTGCAGCGTGGCTCGGCTACTGCACTTGGTGGAGGTTAGAGCCTTTCCTCTAGTTTCCTATAGTTTTGAACTTCATGGATCCTTAGTGCCTGAAAACAATGAACTTGCTGATCATTCCTTCCTCCGTTCACAGTACATGAATTGGACTGACGAGAAGATGGATTCTTGGTATATAAAAGCCTGCTGGAGGAGTCACGGGGTTGAGGACCTCCTGCTTAACAGTACAACTTCTTGTTTTGTGGCCGGTCACTCAAGGAGCTTAGTGCAGGCCGCAGTAAGTACATGAGTACTAATATTAGGATATGTGTGGTCCTAGTAAGTATATGAGTACTAATTAGCAAGTTTGATGAAAATCTCAACTTGTACTGATACATTCCAAAAAAGTGTTGTGTGTTTTCAGGAAAAAACAACTGATGTCGTCGACCGTTCTTTGCCATCTACTAAAGGTCAACTTTCATCATCTCATCCTCGTATCTCCGTATATGTTCAACTGCTTCTTGCTTGAGTGTTTGCAAAACAAGACAAATTATATCATCTTTTCTATTTGTATGTATTTGGTTGAACTATTTAAATTTTTGAGTGAAGTTCAAACTTCTCGATGTGTGAAGGTTGAATTAGGTTCAGTTTTGTATGTAAGTGGTTCAGCCAATTTTTTCTGCTACTAAAACAAATCATTTGACAGGGAGTTCAAACTTGTTGTACAAGAAAGTGCACATCCTATTTCCCACTCTTTTTCTAGTTTTGATCGCACAAACATTTAAAATAAAATGTTCCATCGAGAAGTTCACACACTACTGTCTCAAACGTTCAGGCGTTCTTTTCCTTAAAGTTCATATATTTTAAAAAAAACCACCACATTTGGAGTACTCTTTAGTTAAATTTTTTAAAAAGAAAAAACATCCTGAACAGCAAGGACAGTTCAACAAGAAGACTTGTAGTAGTTCATCAGTATGTATCCATTAGAAAAAATCCAGTTATGATGTTAGTCTTGGTATTGATCTTTTCAGAATATCGAGTAAATAAGAAACTTTGGCATGCCAATGGGACCTTTTCAGTAAGTGCTTTGACTACAACTGATGGTAGTTGGTATCTGTGACGTAGTGCTCAGCAGCAAGAGGGTGAGGATCTTCATCTCGTCAGTACAACTACACCATCCACCGCCATTCACGAGAAGAGCTGCGTGCAGGCCACTCCGTGCTCTGCCTTGGATTTTTCAATGATCAGGTTGTCATCGTCCTGCCCCATGACAATCGTACTGGTTCATGCGCCATTGTCGTCAGTCTTTCTTTGGCTGGATATAGGGAGCGGCCCCGGGGAGCCCCTTCATCAGTGGTTCATTGATCTCTCAAGTATGAAGGTGAGCTTCATAATAGAGTAGCTAAACCTATCTGCCTTCCATTTTACGAATTTTGCTGGGAGCTAGAAGTAACTATATGGAGAAAGTTGCCATCTCCGTTTACCTAAACATGCATAACACGTGTGATGCTATAGAATTCTTGGGTCCTTGTGCAGAAAAATCATCAGTTCACGCTTCAAAATCCTGTAAGTTTAGATATATCACTAAATAGGTTCGGAGAAAAAAATCTGTAAGTTTGGTGTGTGTGCGGCTACAATATTGAATTTCTTGTGAAATCATACTAGTACTGATGAATATCGAGTTGATTGAAAAATGTAGTTGATTCTTGAGACCCTTACTAGTGTCCTTCTACATATAGAAGTTGTGCCTGATAGCCATACACGACTTTCTCTCTGTTGTGATGCTTGCTTGTGCAAATTTCTTAGAACCTGTTTGGGTGATATATTTAGACTACTCTTTTGTTCAAATGAAATCTCTCACCACTTTCCTTTCTATTTGTTAATTCTTGTAGTGCATAATCAATGCAGATGTGTTGTTTTGTCGTGAAGATTTTGCCAGTAAACTATGCAAAAAAAGAAATTAGAAGTACCAAAATGTTCAACTTGCAAACTAGTGGTAGTTCTATAATGCAACATGCATCAAATAAAAAATAGCAACCATGCGTTGAAGCAAGAAATCACGTCTGGTTTTCCTAGTTCAGTACATGAACTATCCTAAGTTCGTGAAAAATACATATAACAATATGGTGTGTGTGTGTGTGCAATGCAGTATATGTGTCGATCTTTTTTTGTTGATATATGTTAGTAGTTGATCCATACAACATACATGATGATTATATTTTGCAATTATGTCTTGCACACAGCTTGGTTTTGTCTATAGTAAATTTTTTGATCGGAAATTGTGATCTAAGTGGTTTTTCATATAGGTGCATCTAATGAAGTGCAAGTCACTTCTGATGTGCCAAATGGTGCATGTGTGCGTGTTGTGGGCTTGTCGTGTGCGTCCGCTGGTGCATGCATGGGCGCCTCCTATGGCATGCGAGCATGTGTGCTGATGTTGATAGCTAAACTAAATGGTTTCCAAGATATGTACTGCAAGGAAAAATTCATCAGTACTAGTGTGCCCTTTATGCGGTAAGTCCTGCAGGCTGCAACTACATTCCTACCATGTATGGTCCTCCTCACCAGATGTTATGAAGAATACAACTTTCTAATACAAACTTTTCAAAAGTTTCTTTTTGAACTTCTCCTGGTTAATATACATGAACTTGATTATCCTTTTAACATGTACTTATATCAGCTTGTGGGGTTCTTTTTAAAACTAATCTCTTGAACTTTTTAAAAGAATGTTCCATAAATGTTTGTGATCATTGCTTGTAAGTATTCATGTGGACTTTAAAACAATGACTGTTCTTGTAGGAGGTTTGAAGATCATCGTGGAGCAAGTTGAAGAGATTAGTTTCGTGGAAATAAATGTGATCTTTTGGTCAGGATTTTGCATGATCCATAGCCATCGGTGGAAACAGGAGAGCAGTTCAAGGCCTACTGCGTGATTCGTCCATTGTCTTCTATGCGTGAGCTTGTTGTCTCTACACATATAGCATCAGAGTATCTCCTCCCCTTGCCGCACACACATGACGGGCGGTCAAGCTAGTGTTGTTTGCGATTACTAGTCGTGACTCTTACGTTGTCATTGGACAAAGAATTTCATTTTCCTTAACACTCGGTAAGGAAAATGATCGTTCAACTTGAATTATGTTTTGGACTGATTGTTCAAGTTCTTTCGTATAGAAGATTCAGAAAGTTTTGTTCCTGAAAATGCACTTATTTGGAGTATGCCAATATATATGTATTTCTGAATTTCTCTCTTGAATAACAGTTCAACATGTATTACGCCATCAATTCATAATGGAAAGGCAGCAAACAATTCGATACTTGTGTGTTAAAAATGTAATAGTATAGAGAAACTTTCGGAGTGGTTTGATGCAATAAATCGCATCAGTACTGACTTGGATCCGTTCTTGCCTATAATGCATTGAAAAATCAATTTTTTTGCCTTCGTTAAGGCTTGAGAAGCATGTATCTCATTTATAATACGCTTTGGCATTTGGTCGATGATATTTATTGCATCCTTCATCACTGATCTTGAGGAGGAGATTCATCTGTGCATTTCTATATTCGTTGTGTAAATCTGTTGATTTTTAATGTTTTAGGGATTTCGGGAGAGTGGAGACCTGGAAGAGCACTTTTAGGCATTATTGGCCATGACAATAAATGACCAAGAAGAGTACTTTCAATAGTCAAGGAAGACAACAACAACAACAACAACAACAACGAAAAAATGCAACGATGCATCATGCTGACATTGATGAAAAGCTATGATTTTGTGCTCCTGTTTGTTATTATGTCAATGAGAAAGCAATACTTCTTTTCTTCAGGTTCCGTGTTTTAATTGGTGAGGGATAAACAAATTTTCCTATTCAAGTGGAAGCTCCCAGTATATGATGGATGTGGGAGTTATTTTTACATTCACTGTTTGGTGCTTCTTTTTTATGTAATGTTTTATGTTTTCAAGTGCTCGGTGAAAATTTATGTTCCTAGTAGTTCATGTATTATTGCCTGAGGAGTTCATGTGTTACTGGCTAGTAAGTAAACCTATTAATCACTCTCTCAAGTGTGATGAAAAAAATGGGCAGTAAATTGATGAAAAAATATCATCAAGTTCAAAACACGCCGAGACACGCGACAGCCACCCCAGTTCGAGCATAGTAAGTACCTCAGTACGAGTTAAAAATGGTGGTCTGTTCGGAATAAAAGAAATGGCAGAAATTCAAATTGTAAAGTTCAAGCAAAAAAGGAAACCGCATGAAAATCCTGCTTAGTAAGTACCTCAGTACAATTCGTAAAATGAGAGAAGTTCAGAACAACGTTGTCAAAAAAATGTTGAGTTAAAAAAAGAAACAAAACAAACACATTTTCTTTTTGAATAAATATCATTCAGTTCGATGATACAAACCATACAAGTACAGGGGCGACGATACAGTAAACCGTTGAAAACTTACGAGAAAAATATTACCAAAAAAACAGAGCAAAGTCTAATTAGTGAAAACACGCGTAGTACAAACCCATGCAAGCATCAGTACAAGTACCCTTTTTCGGAACCATTCAAAATTACTCTACAAAAAATAGCTCAGTACAACTACTCTATTTTTCACACTAGAAAACAGCAGGATCCATCATGCCGTATTCAAAATTACTCTTAAACGGTTGCAAAGTAGAGAAAACGTTCAACATGACTAAGTTTCGCATTTTCGATAGCTATCCAGCGGTATATTATTTGCCATATTTCGACAAACTTTTTAAAAAAATCGTGTTCAAAATCAAATTTGACCGTATTCGATTTTGTTTTTAAACCGTAAGGAATTAGAAAAACATTTCTATACGAAAAAGTTGCGCATTTTACATAGCTTTCCAACGCCGTATCATTTGTGTCAATCCGGCAAACCGTTTGCAAAAAATCATGAAAATACGTTTCACCCAGAATTTCACAGTTTTTCAAATTACTATTAAATCATATAGAATTAGAAAAAACAATACATATATGGAAGATGCGGATTTTCACCAGATTTCCAACGCCATCTTATTTGCTCAATTCCGACAAACCGTTTGAAAATTGAGTCCAAAATATGATTCACGTTTTCGGTTTTGAAAAAAATGGTTTTTTCAAAACTGCTCTTAAACCAGAATGATTTTGCAAAAACGTTCAATATACTTGAAATATGGTTGTCAAGAGCTTTCCAATGATATATTGCACGCCACGTTCCGGCAAAAAAATTACAAAAAGTTTTTGAACTAAGAGAAGACGTTGTGTTAAACACAACTGAAAGCATCAGTTCAAGCGCTTTCGAAAACATCAGTTCAACCACCTGAAACCGTCAGTTCAAAAAGGGTAACAGAATTATATTCTGTTACTGGTAACAGAATAATATTCTGTTACTGGTAACAGAATAGCCCAGATGTATATATATATATATATATATATATATATATATATGCCGTGACTCTTTCCATAGTTCCTTAATGTATCATCGTTCTCAATCTCGCACGTTGTTCTCTACACCATCTATTCTAGATCTCTCATGAAGTCCCTATCACACAAACGATGACACACACCCTTGCATATTGTCTCCAGCTCTAGGTATGTATATATCCCCCTCTCTCTATCTCAGATGCACACCAAAATTCTCCATCTCTCTAACTCACACATCTCTCCCCATGTCCGCATGTGTATCTCACACACTCATTCTCTGATTATGTCTATGTGTCTCCACGTTACACAACACAAAGCCCCATGTACATGTCTCTCTCTATCCTCCACACACAGAGACACAAAGCATCTATTATCATTGCCTCAATTTCTACACATATCACACACGCACATTGTCTCTCTCTCTCGCACACACGCTCAACAAAGGTTTTCCCATGAATAACTTACCGTCTATTCATCAACAGTCGTGGCAGTACAGCAAACACGAGACGTGAAAAAGAATAAATCTACACATGTGTAGACCACCTAGTATGACTACTAGGACTAGAGCAAGCCGAAAGCGCGCCACCGTCACCCCCTCCTTATCGGCAACGGGAAAACCTTTGTTTTACACAGTCGAGAATTCATTGTGCTAAGGCCCCACATGCTGAGCCGTTGAATAGAATGTAGATCCAAGTTTACGAAAACAAGTATCGATAATACGTTTGTATCTCCATACTTATATTTCTTCTCTTATAAAAAAACGGAGTTGGTGATTATGGTACGCGTGCCATCTTGCAATATAGACCGTTCGATCTATATCTGATGGCTAGAAATTAAACTAAAAGATACCTGCACCTCTCTCCACATTTGCAGACAAGGCCTTCCCTCATTCATCCTTATCTCCAACAACCTCATTATCGAGCAATTAAAAAAGGAAGCCTCTGGAACAAACTGGCATGGTGGTCGCTCCCAGCATCGTCCATCCCCATGCCTCTCCTCAGTCCGACCACCAATCACCACCATACCCACTGCTCTTCACCTTATCTCCTCTTTCTCGAGATTTATTAGTTTTTACACATGGGATTACTCCCGCATGGGTCAATCATAATAGGTGTTTTATAAAAAAAATGCATCTTGATGTTCCGTGCAATGCACAGACATCTTGCTAGTACTCCTACAGAAGACTTAGTTGGTGATGATGGTGTGTCTGTCATCCGTCATTTCTGACCATTAGATCTACATCTAACGACTGTGAGGTAAGTTGTTGCCTTTTCTCACCAACATCCCACTTCTCTACCAATTTGCAGAAAAATACATAATTAGTATCTTAAAACCAACCACATCCCTCCCTCACCTTACCAAAACAACCCAAGGAATATATTCTGATTGAAACATAATATATCTCTAGTGATATATGTATATCAAAATTAGAGTGTTTTCCATCAAGTTTGTGAATAAGTATTATTCTAATTATGATCTGTTGCAACGCACGTGAACATTGCTAGTATTTCCAGCCATGCAAAAATGCTAGTATTTTCATAGTTTCGAGTTTTCCATCAAGATATTAGTCACTCGTGGTTGATATTTAGTTTTGATCACGTACACATATGCACTATGTAACTAGCCTTGCTTATTGGCTTCCAAAGCTTAACTTTCACTCCTACTTGCAGTACGTAGAGTATTTAACAAAAAACTACCACTTTCAACCAGCCCTAGGAAGAAACTATTGTACAAAAAATAGCAAAAACATACCCAACATTTCTTAATCCGCACCAAAAAACTACTACCTAGTGCCGATTAGGCTCGTTTAAACCCATTTATGACAGGGTTAGCTGACACATCCATGCTGACAAGGAAGCTTAAACCAACACATTTTGTTTGACCGTTGACACGAGGGACCCACATCTGACCTTCTATCCTGTTATTCCTCCTCAAATCATTATGTTTCCTGAACATTACTTCAAATAATACTGATGCGTGTTCGTCGGTGGCACCGGTGATGAGCGAGTTGGCTGCCGCTCCGCCGGATGGGCCGGATGCCGCGCTGGCCTCTGCACGGGTTGGCTGGCTGGCCCGAGCGTGACTCACGCGCGAGCAAGTCGCCGCGCCGACCTTCGCTCGAGCCAGATGGCTGGCCTTAACGCGGCGCGCGCGAGCAATCCGCCGCACCGCCATGCCAACTGTAACATCCCAAATTTTCAATTTGGAATGTTATACACTAGATCATCATTGCATATCATATTTTATTGCATTTCGGTTGATCCTAGAAAATTCTACACAACTCAAGGACCCTCGGAGAGAGTTGGGGATTTCGTTATTTTCATATTTGAGTTTTCTCAAATTTTGAAAATAGGATCATTTGATTTTATTTATTTTACCTTCAATTATTTCTATTATCAAAATATGAGAGAGGGAATAAAATGACTTTCCCAAAATAAAGAAATATTGAGGATTTAATAAAAAAATCAAATAATATTTTATTTTGGTTTTATTTGCTATTTTATTTGAATTTAGGAAAAATGCGCGTTTTTCAAAATTGCATTTAGGCGCCAAATAAATGTTCATCCTGTGCGGCTTGATTTTAGAAGTCGGGGAAAATTTATTTTGGGATTTTTGGAGTCCGTTTAGTTTTCCTTTTGTTTTTTTTTCTGAGTGTAATTATTTTAAAAAAAAGAGGTCCGAACCGACTTTGGGCCGTAACCGGCCAGGACTCCGCCTGGCCGGGCCTTCAAATAGCCGCCGCCCGAGGCCCGACAGCCCAAGCCGCGCCCCCGCCCCCAAACCCTAACCCTAGCCCCCCCGCCGCCGCCGCTCCGCTGCCCCGCCGCCACCGCCGCCGCCGTTCGCTGGAGTCGCCGGAGGTAGACCTCGCGCCACCGGTTTTTCTTGAAAAACCGATCAGTTTTCCATCGGTTTTGTTCGGGTTTTTAGTTTCGTTTTTTAAATAGATCTGTTTTCCGGTTTATTTAATTAGAGAGCGTTCTCCCATTCGTTCGTTTTAACAAACGCGTTCATCATTTAGGTCCAGTTAACGAACGTTCGTTTGTTAATCTGTTTGTTGTTTTTCTTTTTCTCGGATTAAATCCCTGATTTTTCTGGTCGTGATTCCTGATCCGTTTTTCTTTCTAGTCTAACTTTTCGCTCGTTTATCGGAATCAGGTGATTCAAGCGCCTGGAGTTTCGTCTCGAAACCCTCTTTCCGTTTAATCAACTCAAACAAGTTTTTTCCTCTGTAAAATTTGACCTAGATCCAGATTAGTAAATGAAGCCTGTTTCTTTTGCCGTTTCTCTTTCGTTGCTTCGTTTGATTTGATTTTTTTGCCAACCGGAGTTCTTAAGTTGAACTATCTGGTTAGATCTCTTATTCGAGTTTTGCCTGTGCATTAGATGAGTACTTATTGTATGCTTATTTGTTTGCGATAGAGTACCCGGAGTGCGCCGCTTGCTACTTCGAATTGCTAGGTTTTGCGGATCATCAGCAAGGCAAGTAACACTTTGATCATACCTCCTACTACCCAGTTTTTATTGCATTAGATCAATCCTCACACATTGCATGGTTAGGATCTAATTAAATTGTGGGTTTGGGAAGTAGTTGAGGTAGTACCTATTAACTGTTATTATCAAACCTTTGGGAGTTACTTCTACGTTGCTTTATTATGCTATGCTATGCTAGTAGACGTAGATTGGGTCAGTGTATCCATGACAGATGTGAGATTGTTAAATTAATGGTTTATCTAAGGTGGCAACTTAAATACACATCTGGGTGGATTGAGGCACCTGGGTATTCCAGCGATTGCCTGTTTTCTTTTGGACCGCCACCCAGGCTCAAAGGGATCATGAGATTATTCATGCTAGAAACTTCCGTGTGCAGCCACAAGCTACTATGGACTCTAGCATAGCTGAGTAAGTCGCGCTAACTCTTACAATGGTAGACTAGCAGATGTAGGGGAAAGTAGGTGTAACGGTCTACCGGATCGTAAGGTGCTAGCGCTTCTGAAAGACTATGTCTCGGTCATCCGTTTCTCAAACATCATTGTAGTGCGAGAAATCAAACGGAGGCGAACGAGTCTTGTGGGGAAAAGTGCGCAAACCTCTACAGAGTGTATAAACTAATCATGATTAGCCGTGTCCCTAGTTATGGACATCTTGAGTATCTTGTACCTGGATTATCATGTGAATCTCATCATGTTACTCTAAAATTAATTTTGTTGGGTTTTGTTTAATGATGATGCTTAATTGGGATTGAGAATGCTGTCAACCATTCTCAATGTTTAACAACTACCATGATAGTTAAATAAAATTTATTCCTTTGCAGTAGGAAAAATTGGCCTTACGCAAAACTGTAACCATAGAGCTTTCCACCAGCCAAATATGCATATAGTATAGCCTATTTCATTCCATTACTCGCTATGTGTTACATTGCCAGCATATTCCATGTGCTGACCCGTTTTGGGCTGCAACGTTAATGTTGCATACTTTTCAGACGACGATTAAGGTGCTTTTAGGTCATGGTTCTATACTCAGTGATGCCGTTGGAGTTGATGGACTCACTTTTCTTCCAAGCCTTCCGCTGTTATCGTTATTAGATGGCCTTAAGCCATATTTATTATAATAAGTTCTCTTTTGAGACACTCGTTGTAATAAGTGTGTGATTGCTACTCTATTATAAATCCTCAAGTACTGTGCTGTGTCAGCATTACTGATCTAGGGATGACACCTGAGCACAGAGATTGGGCCGTTTGAGGTCTGGTTGCTACACCAACCTAGCTAGGAAACCTTGCAGACAAGCAGCTGGATGCATCCAGCAGGGTGTGTGCTATCTTGGCTAGCTAGCGGCCGTGAGGGCCGGACGGAGCTGGCATCTGGGCTACCGCAATATGGGCTCCACACTGCCGATGGTTTTGATCTCGCCCTCTGCCAGTGGCGGGCAGCGTCCAATGGCCAAGGATGACTAGGTGGATGGGCCGGAGGTAGGAGGTCACTCGGGGATTTTTGTCCAAACTAACATGTAGGTCCCACAAGTCATAATGCCTAACTTGCTGGTCGAATAGAAGGCGTTGACTTAAGGGGCGGCATGGGTTGAAATGTGCCTATAATGTCACTTTGTAGAGTAGTTGTTTCTTGGTAGGGCTGGTTAGTAAGGGCATGTACAATGGTTGATAAGGTAGCCTTATCTTAAGTCTACCATGTATGCAAGTGGTAGTAGTTTCTTAGCATTATTAGTGGTTTTTCTTGGCATTATTAGTGGTTTCTTGTAAGGAACAGTGTACTAGCGAGAAAAGGTGATGCTAGGTTGCGTTGTACTCCAATGAGTACTACTAGTGGTCACGGGAGTGTATAGCTCGTTTTATGGGTTCGATCCCTGCCGAACGCACGGCGGCCTTTTTTTAAATAGCAACTTCGCTGCGAGCCAATATTGTACACTGGTAGTTTGACTTTTGAAGTCGGACAGATGTCTCGCACCACAATCTGGTGCACTGGATAGCCCAGCCACGTGAACGGGATTCCCCTCCCATCATCTCGTGGCTCGCGTACTAGAGTAGTACTCCTATATATCAATTCACACCATGCAAAGTTTCTCGCCCGCGTGCTTGCCCTAGCCGCACATCGCTTGCAGCTTTCTCATCAGCTAGCATATTTAAACTAGCGCCTCCCAATTAAACCCAAGGAGTCGGAAAAGCCTGGTGCGGCATTGGGAATTGTGCAATATGGCTTTGTACGTAAAGTGCTAGTACTCTACTACTCTGTAGGCTGTAGCTTGTGGTGTTGCACGCATGGACTTCACTCCATTATTGGCTCTATAAAAGAAATTCCTCTTGACGTGATTTTTTTTGTTTTGAAACGAAGGCAAAAGCTTTATCTCATCTCATTCATAAAGAAGGAACTACTAACAAAGTTCGACGAGATCCATTACACCTCCACAAATGGAAGCGAAAAGCCTAGTCTCGTTGTATATCAAATAACTCAAATGTTCTGCCCCCGCAGTAACCGTCGACGATAGACAGGCTGCTAGTGTGCGCGTGAGAGGAGCGGCTGAGTAGGCCAGCTACGTGCTTGAATAGAGCACCGAGAGTACCCACTACGCAGGTGTACTTTCCTTGCATTGATAGTATAATGATGGTTCTAGAGAACAGTAGTACCCTCCACTTCCAACTGTAGCTCCTTGGCCCTGAGATTCAAGAGTTCAAAACTGGTGCAGTATACTAGAAGTACAGTACATCTCACTACTAGTTGAGAAAGTAGTACTAGTACTGCAACAGTATGAGTACGTAGTAAATAATAGCCTCACCATCGCGGGGCATGAGGCACTACCACTATACGTGCCCACATAATTTCCTTAGTGAAGGGACAAGGCCTGGCGGTTACTACGGTCTTATCTCCTCCTCGCCAGTTCCCCTCCCCCCAAAGAGAAGGCAGTTCGTCGCTGCTCCCATGGATTCGCCAGGCGGTTCTCCTCCTCGTCAGGGGCTGGGAGACCTTGGACGACGATCCTCTGGGAGAAATCGCATGCCGCTCGTACGTCCTCACCACCGCAAGACTCGGTGCTTCCTGCACCAACTTTTTTAAGACGATGCTTAAACATGCTTGAACAGTCCACCGCTCCCTGGCCATGGTTGCACATTGACTCCGCTAGAGTTGCTGACGTTGAGAGGTAATCAGATTTTGTCCAATGAGCAGTTCAGTCATGGAGTTTGATCATGTAGTACTTAGTTATTCCATTTCCATCCCGTAATTTCACCGCTGTCCACCGTCTTATATAGGTCTGGGTTGGTGCCAACGAAGATTGACTTGCATATCTCCGGCCGGATACCTCCATCATTTTTACAACGTCCACAGCAGTGCGGCCGTTCCTGTAGACCCCTTCTCCACCATTGGGATCGGCCTTCCGGACTGGCTGGGCTTGAATACATATGATGATGCCTACATGAGATTGAAGAAGATAGCAATTGCGGACCCATTGACAAAGCGACGCGGCTACGATGATTACTATCTCATCGTGGTGTTCGACATATGGACTGCCATCAATGCAAGAGGCAGTAATGGCAGAGGCTGGCGCATGTTGGCCGCGGTAGATTTATACCCCAACACGTTCGAAGACGCCGTGCGCCATCTAGGCCACATCTTTGTGGTGATAAGCCAGGGGACTTGTTTCATCTGGTTGCCATCGTATGGTATGGGAGATTACAAACGGAATGCACAAACCATCATTTGCATCCCTAACTGTACTCCATTATTTTGCAGGGACCAGTCATCCCCCGATCAAAATAAGTTTGCCGATCCTGGATGTGCATTTGCATCCGCGATTCGGTCTAACCTGGAACCTTGTATCTGACTTTGGCATATTGGGATCAACTATCTTAGCAGTTGTTACCCATGGTACCGCTGATGTGCAACATGGTCACACAATCTACCATGATCGGACCGTCACCATCCACCTAGGTATTCCATCTTCTCATTGCTGCGTGTTAGAGTAGTAGAGTAGTAGTACTTGTTAGTTATTTTCTTTTCTTGACTGGCACATGTTTATTGTACTAGTAATACAATTTAGTATTATATTTTTAACCCTCTCGCATTCTCTTTCATTGTTGTACTACTTACTAGTACTAGTAGGAGTACTTTTTACCTTGGAGGACGCGTATAGCTAGCTAGGCCCTTGAACCCACTAGCTCCCACCATTTCTGTTTTTCCATGTCTTGCTATCTCATCCATGTAGCCAGGAGTGGCTATATATAATAAGCCGGTTATTTTACTTCCTCTATACCGGAGTAGTACTATTTGCTGCATAGTATTACTGACCGCCAATTTGAGCACAACATTATTATCCATGGACCTTGACTATGTATGTCACCATGTGCCCAGATCTGAGATGCCATGTGTACCAGATGAACGACGCCGACTTCGACCCCCGTGATGCTACGTGGGTGCCAAGGAACACTCTTGGAGAGTACTCGCTTTTCATTGGGGACAGCTACCCCATTGTGAAGCGGATGCCACCTTCCATGCACGACACTGAAGGCCTGCCGTTCATGAAGCATGGTTGTGTCTTCAGTGTGCATCGCCGGATAAACGACATGCTGGGACACACTATCCTTGATTTATGCCGCTTCAGCTTGGATGAGTCTCCATCGTGTGGAACCAGACTAGAAAGTTGCGACAATGATTCCCGTTGCCCACCGCTATGGATCGTGCCATCCATGAAGAACACCTAGGACTGGTACCTAGAGGAGGACATGTAGCCCATCTATAACGTGTAAGTGGAGTATGGTAAATTGTGAACGGTAGCGCTATGAATATATGTAGACTAGTCGTGCACAAATTTATCACATGAAGTGCAGATGAACTTGTGTGGCATACTGGCATTTGTCCTTTAGAATTTATTACTAGTAAATGTGTTATGTGTACGTGCAACTTGTGTGGTTGTTGCACGGGCTCCAACATGTTCTTTGAGAAAAAGGTGGCACACCTTTGGATATAGGTGATGTGGCGGCATCATATAGTAGCATCGTTCGCTATAGTTGTAGTACTCCTACTAGGACAACAACTCTTATAAAACTATCGGTGGGAAACTACACCTCTGGGGTCACTGGGATCCCTTCTACAGTTGGCGGGCGTGGGGTTGTGCGAAGAGCGGGTCTGGCGGCCAGCACACAAATCGTTTACCCAGGTTCGAGCCGCGTAGACGCATAAAACCCTAGTCCCGCTTTGATGTGTATTTAGGTGTTCTTGTGTTCTTGAACTAGCTGTAGTGGCTCTCTAGTCCAAAAGATCTGAATCCCTCTCGAGTACGCCTCAGGCCTCCTTTTATAGACAAAAAGGGGTTGCCACAGTGGCACACAGGAGGTGGAAAGGTGTACAGGGGCTGAGTCTATCCCCTGGCATCGTCGGACAAACACATTTAATGCGCTGCCGACGTGCCCCTCTTGCTTTATTGGGGACGGCAAAGAAGCTCGTCCCAGCTGTTGTCGCCTCGCCTGGCTCCGATGCGTGTCCAAGCTAACGAGGCATTGCAGCACCACATTGGCTGACTGCTGGGCTGGCGCAGTGGTAGAGCCTTCACGAAGATCTGCATGCCACCATGCAGGTGCTTGCTGAGTTGGTGTAGAAGCCGCGCGCTGCCACACAGATGCCTGCTCAGCTGGTCGAGCTGGCAGTTGTATGGGAGCGGCGATGGAGGCTTTGGCAGACACGGGCCTGGCTGCGGCCCCGCAGGCGTCCTCGACAAGGGTCATGCCGAGGGCCCGGCAGGGGTCTCACTGCGGCACCGCGGTCATCCCCGGCAAGGGTCTTGCCGGGGGTCCCGTGGATTTCTATGGCAAGGATCTCACCAAGGGTCGTCGTCTTCTGGTCTCCATCTGATCTTGTGTATCTATGATCTCTACAGAGATCTGCATGCCACCATGGAGGTGCCTCCCGAGCCTTGGTTCCAATATGGCGTGGGAACCCCTTGGGCTCAACGGTGGCGCGCTCCGCTGGCGTCAGGCAACTTGCCTCGGCAAGGATCTTGCCGAGGCTGCGGAAGCCACTCCGGCAAGAGTCTTAAAGGGGGAGTCCACCTCGTCCTCTTTCTCTCTTTGCGTCTCTGGTCTTGGCGTTGCTCTGGTCGTCTTGTGCTCCGGCATCCCTCCTCCGCCCTACTTAGTGTGGCTGTGGGCGCGACTCTGACTGCCCGTGCACAAGTAAAGGGGTGCAAAAGGAGAGCCCCTACTTTTGTACACCGACAGGAGCCCCCGGGCCTGGGCCACACATAAGGGCGACGCGTTGTTCGGCTAGGACCAGAACGGTGCGCGGGTAGGTGGGGCAGATTTTTACTGCAGTAATTTCCCCATCCGCTGCGCTTCCCCACACCCCGCATTGAACGCGCGGCGTGGAGGGTCTTTCGTGACATGGGGCTCGTGCGTGGGGCGGTTTCCGCACACATGCGTCACATCATGGTAAAGAGGTGGCCGCGCCTTCCCCGTAAAAGGGGACAACCGCGGGCGCGCTGCTCATTGACCCTCCGTGTCTTCTCCAATCTCGAAACCGCTGTCCCCTCCTTCCTCCTCAAGCCTTTGTTGTCGCTCGATGCCGCCGCGTTTTCGCTGCCCTTTCTCCTCCACCTCTCGCAGCCGCCATGGCACCCAAGATCAGCAAGAGCAAAGGAGTGGCCAGGGACGCCGGGGGGACGGAGCCGCCGGAGAGCAAGTCGGCGGCGCGGGAGGACGCAGCTCGCCTACTTCCCCTCGACGGTCGATGCAGTCCACCTCCGGGACAACTTCAGGCCCCTGGGGGTGCAAGACAGGGGGGGAGACAATGGGGCACCCGTCCACGTGTGTCATCCCCACCGGCTACGCCAAGGCCGCCCTGGATTGGTACCCATTCTTCGTTGACTACTTTTTCTGTGGCCTCTGCCCCCTTTCTCTGATTTCTTCAACGACATCATGCACACCTATGGCTTCCATCTTCTGGATTTCACTCCAAACGCTGTGGCATGCATGGCTCTTTATGCCCATATTTGCGAGGGCTTTGCCGGAGTGCTTCCCAGCACGACGCTCTTCCGCCACTACTGTTATCCTCAGATCCAGAAGGGAGGCGCCATCTCTAGTTGTGTCACTTGGATCCCAAGGCCCCTGGAGAAGGGGACGTATCCAGAGGGCGCCCAGAAGGAGAGGTGGGAGGAATGTCGGAGCCGGTGGTGCTGGATTGAGTAGGAGGACCCTCAGGAGTTTTGCCAAGTTAGCTAGACGCCGCCGGTCCACAGAGATGACTGGGGTGACATCGACACCCAGGACGGGAGGCTCACGGCCGCCACCACCAGGATCCACCGCCTCGCCGCTACCGGGCTCACCCTGGAGATGATTGGGACGGATTTCATCCACCGCCGCATCGCTCCTCTGCACAACAAGGGAAGGCCGGCTTGGCTTTTCAGCAATGCGGCCGACATCATGCGGCTCCGCCCTGGCCACTTCTGCCAGCAGCTCTTCCCGCTCGACGTGAGCCGCGACGGCAAGGCCGAAAGGGCCGGCAAGGCCGCGAGGGCCGGCAAGGTTGCCAAGGGGACCTTGTTCAGGTTGCCGGCGGGGGTGGTCCCGCTGAGCAACAACTCTCGCCAAACTGACATCATCGCCATGATTCCGGACTTCAATGCGCACGGCCTTGATCCGAATTGGGCCTAGCTGGAGGAGGATCAGGTGCAGGAGTTCTTCAACACCTTGGTGGCGAAGTACGTCTGCGAGGAGCCGCGACTCATCCAGGACACCACCCAGGCGGAGCTGGACTACATCGCCGCCAGGGCGGTGGAGGCGGAGCTCGCCAAGGAGGCCGGCAGCGCTGGTGGCGTGGAGGACGAGGCCTCAGAGGAGAAGGAGCTCGCCCAGTGGGCAGAATCCACTGGGGAGGCCAGCAGTACCGGCACCGGGGCCCCTCTCATCGAAGATGACATCGGCGAGTCGTCTGAGGAGGAGGCCGAGGCTGTCAAGCCCCCGACCACGAGGAGAGGGTGTCACACCCTAGCTAGTCATGCATCAGAGTGTGTGCATCATGTTTAAATTTCCATTTAATTTGAAATGGGGATTTGTGAAACCCTCAGAATCATTTCTGAAAAAAATGACCCAAATAAAAATTTCTCCAAAAGGGTCCAAGAAAATGCTCATGTTGCTCTCTGAAAATATTGGACAGAGATAAAAATCAAACCAATATTTTTAAGAGCTCATAGGTATCTATTTTGGGCATTTGGAATTAATGTATAAATATTTGCATTGGAAATATATTATTTATATATATTAATATATGTCCAAATATTATGCCATTTATAAAGGAGCTCTGGAATAATATATTTAGCTCCTGCAAAAATTGGCATAAGGTAAATAAATGATTTAATATTTTATTTAAATCAAAACAAATGTCAGAAATTAGAAAACAGAAATAATTAAAAGGGAGAAGCTTACCTGGGCTCCTCCCTGTGCAGCCCAGCCAGCTGGCCGGCCCAGCCAGCAGGCGGCCCAGCCCGTCTCCCCCCTCTGTCGTCTTCGTCCTCGACAGAGGGAGGGGAGTGTGGCCGGCGCGCGCGCGCGCCACCGCGCCACGCCACCTGCTCGCCTGCCTGCCTGCCCTCCCCTCCTCGTCTCGATGCCCCGGACGACGCCACGCCCTCCCCCCTGCTCTCTCTCACTCTCCCTCGATTCTTCCCTCCTCCCCCTCGCTCTCTCTCTCACGGCCGAACACCACCATCGCCGCCGTTCGCCATAGCAGCCGTCACCGGCCACCCCTCGCCCCTCCGCTGAGCTCAGGAGCTCCGCCGCGAACCCCTCTTCCTCCCCACCAAGCCAAGCCTCTCCGGAAGCCCTGCATCGCCGCCCACGTCGCCGTTCCCCTCCTCGGCCACCGGAGATCGTCGCCGTCGAATCGGGAGCTACCAGACGTCCCCGAGCCCGCTAACCATCCCTGCAGCTCCGCGGTGAGCCACTGACCCGATTCCCCCTTGCCCCGTCGTCCCTAGCATCCTGTAGCTGCCGCCCCCTTGAGCTCCGAAGCTCGCCGCCGCCGTGCCTCGTCGCCGTCGTGGCCACAGTCACCGTAGCGCCCAACCGAGCACACCCACGTCCTCACCGCACCGCGTAGTAGCCGTAGGTGCCAACCCCGCATCTCCGCAGCCGTTGTAGCCTCGACCCCGAGCTCAACCGAGCTCCGGCAGCCGCCACGGTCGTCGCCGTCGTCGGTACCGGCCACCTCAGGCACGGCCACCACCACCGTTCGACGCGCGGGAGCAAGAGCTCTCCAACGAGCCCAAGCACGGCCTCGCCCGTGCCCTGTAGCGCGTTTCCGCATCGCGCCGCCGTCTCGAGCCCCGCCGGCGTCATGTCGCCGGTGGGTTTGACCTATCTGACCTGGGGTTTGACCCCCCCAGGGTCACTGACGCGTGGGCCCCGTCGGCCAGGTGGTCAGATTAGTGCTAATCACCGCTTAATTAACCCCCCTGACACTGACAGTGGGCCCCAGCGCCACTAACCCCTAATTAGGAATAAATTAACCCTGTTAAACCCCCCTGTCACTGACGTGTGGACCCCACACGTCAGGTTTGACCTTAGCCAGCCGCAGTTGACCACTGACGTCATGCTGACGTCATGCTGGCGCAATATATATATTTCTGGATTTAATTTAAATCAGGATATTCCAGAATATTATTTAAACTTCAAAAATTCATAACTTTTATTATGTAACTCCAAATTAGACAAATTATATATGAAAAATGATCAGAAAAATCCAATCTATCCATCTGTACTATTTTCATGCATGATCAAACAAGTTAAATTGATGTTTTAAGCAGAACAAGGAAAAGCACTTTAAAAGGCCATGTTTGAGTTTGAAATTTGAATCTTTGATTCAAATTGGTTCAAACCCTTCTGGTTTTAGTTGCATTAGCCCAACACACTCATATTGCCATGTTTCATGCATGCATCATATTGTTGCACATTGTTTGGTGATGGTTGTGTATCGGTGTCCTTTGCGACAGGTTCTGCCTCCGAGGAGTACCGTGATTACCCTAACGAAGAACCGTATCAGTGCATCGAACCATCAGGCAAGCAACCAACCATTTGATCATATCGATACAATCCCATGTTCTCACTCCTGCTCTCTTTTACTGCATTAAGACAACGCGTTTCAAACTGTTGTGTGCTACGGTAGTTGAACCCATTTCCTCTGCATGACCTGTCATTGCCACAGTAACTAGATGAAACCCACTAGCATGTGTAGGAGTTGATTGAGCCATATGTATGTGTTGTTCCTACCTTGCTATGCCTGCTATGCTTAGAGTCGCGTCAGGTCTGGTTCATCTGGGTGATGGGCTAGAGTGAAATGTTTATGTCGGTAATGAGAGTGGTGTGGTGAACACGATTTGGTAAAGGTATCGATGAGAGGCCATGTAGGAGTACATGGTGGGTTGTTTCATTGAAGCCGACCTTAAGCACTGAGATCTGTATGTGTGATTTAAGAATCAGCTACTACCATGCATTGGGCCCGAAACCAATGGACCCTCTCGGCTTCTTATTCACCCTAGTTCTCCGTCCAGGAGTTGCAAGTAGTTTCTGGTGTTTGTAGCCTACTGGAGGCCGTGGACAGCGCTGACCGTAGGGTTGGGCTGTGATGCGGTAGGTACGTGGCACGGTGTACCGAATACCCGTTAGGTATCTCGGGAACCCTGTTCACATCGTTCGGGGCCGTATGGGAAACCTCGGCCGGACTCCCTGCGGATGGAACCTGGATAGGCGATAAACCTGGACTGGAGGCTTAGGTGGTTAGGTAGGTCGTGGCCGACACCCACGTTGGGCTTCCGCTTGAAGGTTGCCGAGTACATGTCGTGTAAACGACGGTAAGTGGTGAGAGCGTGTATGAAGAAGTACACCCCTGCAGGGTTAACATGATCTATTCGAATAGCCGCGTCCGCGGTAAAGGACTACTTGGTTGCCTATACAGTTCATAGACAAGTAAATGGAAACTGCTAAAAGCCTCAAGATAAGTGTGAGTGCCGAGGATGGCTCTTCCGTAGGAAGACGGAGGCGGATCCTCGGTAGTGTATTGAAGTGGTGAGTAGTGGACTCGTGTGCGCAAAACCATTTCAAGTTGGAGTATCGTAGGATAGTCTAGCCAAGAGTCAAAGCTGGCTTGCTGCAATAACTCCACCAACCCTTCTTGATAATATGCATGTATGTAGGATCTGATGTAAGTCTTGCTGAGTACCTTTGTACTCATGTTGCTATAATCTACATTTTTACAGAAGACGCTGCAATCCCTTCTGATGGGTTCTATGTAGACATTGACATCAACGAGTAGGCTAAAGGCCCAGGTGGTGACCCTGAGCTTGTGAAGGACCACGTAGTATAGCTAGGCTTTCCAAGCCTCTTTTATTTTACTAGTTGTCTGTACTCAGACAAGTTACTTCCGCTGCTGGTTTGTATGACTGTATGACTTGAATGCTGGGTCGTGTGACCCGTACCTTGTGTATGTTATGTATGGCTCTCTGAGCCTTAAATAAAGTACTTGTGTCGTAGAGTCATGTTGTGATGCTTCGTTGTATTTGCACATATCGAGCATATTGTGTGTATGATTGAAATGCTTGGTATGTGTGGGATCTAACTATCTAGTTGTTTATCTTTAGTAGCCTCTCTTACCGGGAAATGTCTCCTAGTGTTACCGCTGAGCCATGGTAGCTTGCTACTGCTCTGGAACACTTGGGCTGGCCGGCATGTGTCCTTCTCCGTTCCTGTGTCTGTCCCTTCGGGGAAATGTCACGCTTTGAGTACCGGAGTCCTGTTAGCCCGCTACAGCCCGGTTTACCGGAGTCCTGCTAGCCCAGTGCTACAGCCCGGACCCACTTGCTGATGACCGACACGTTCGAAGCTGGGTCATGGATGCCTGTCCCTGTAAGTCTGTGCCACTTTGGGTTTACGACTAGTCATGTCAGCCCGGGCTCCTTATCATATGGATGCTAGCGACACTATCATATACGTGAGCCAAAAGGCGCAAACGGTCCCGGGCAAAGGTAAGGCGACACCCGTGGGGATACCGTGCGTGAGGCCGCAAAGTGATATGAGGTGTTACCGGCTAGATCGATGTGACATCGAGTTGGGGTCCTGACAACGTTGGCATCAGAGCCGGACTGCCTGTAGGTTCTCCAAGCCAAACTGGTCGATGTTGAGTCTAGAAATTCTTTAGTTATATGTAGGGGAATTGTTTGTGGGTTGGAACGTAAGGCTCTTTTTACTCCTTTATCTTATGACATTCTGATCTGAGTCAGTCCATTCTTCCACCGGGGGTTAAGGAATTAGGATCTATTCTCTCTATCAGGATCACGTGTTACTAATCAGTAGTACCTTATAGGTATGATGGATACAAGCCTAGTTCAGTTTTTTTTACCACATTATGTTGCTAGGATGATCTCAGAATTTGATATGATGATGTTGAGTGTGTATGAAATCCTTTGTCAAATGTCTCAAAATCCTTCTTGAGCATTTACAGCTGTTATGCTGCCGAAATTTTGCTAGAAATTCTAATGCCTTTGCATTATGATTGTGCTTTCAGATGGCCACTCGCGACCTCAATCAAGTGGTTCGCCTGACTCGATGCCTAGATGTACCCGGCCATACTGCCAAGTTGGTCAGGGTAATGACTGAGGCAGGATACCGCTGGTATCCTGAGTACACGGTCGAAGAGCAATTTCGGGACTTCAATCAAAGCCAGTATCTCTGCACTGTCAGGATATTTCCATCTTATCCTGGATCCACCGAGCCCCTTCACTGCTCCTATGGACTCGGGGTTACTATTGAGATGGCTGTGCAGGACGCCGCCTACTCTATGATGACCATCATGCGAGTCAGATCTGGTCTTCGGGACTCTGATTTCTGGTATATGCCAGGATCACTTCCGGGAGCACAAGGGTATCTCCAGGCTATCTATGCTGACCCCACCCAGGAGGATTCACGGACTCGCACCACTGCTGAGATGCTCGAGGATAAGGACCGTGAAAATCGGGCCTTGAGGTTAGAGCTCTTCAATACCCGTGCTGACCACTGGGCCACATTGACTCGGTTCGCACCGGCGGTGCAAGCTGGATATTCGGATATGCGCGATCTCTATCCTGTGAGATCTGCTCTGCCAGACGTGATGGGTTGGCGTGATGTAGGAGGCATCACCCCACCTCGCGGTCCCCGCAGGCCACCGTCTGTTGGTCCAAGGCCTCATCCTAGCCCCTATGGTCCACAAGCTCCGCGAGATCGTCTGTTTCCGGATGATCATGTTGAGCTTCCAGGCTATGGAGGTGATTTCTACGAGGACTACTACGGATCGGTCTGAGTTAGTGATTGTATCACTAGTTCGCACTAGCTGTGTCGTCTATCGTCCCGCGTGACTCGTGGGATATGACCTAGTTTGTACTCTTTCCGGAGGTGTAGAAAAATAATGTATAGGAGCTTGGGATGCCTCCGATGAGATGTAATCCTCTTTTCACCGTAATAGTACTTTGTTTGGTCTTGTACTAAACCCTGTATGGTGTGTATGACGATGGGATAAAAGAAGCAGTTTCTGTATCTACCATGTCATACGGATGATCATCTTGCATTCCGAGTTATTCCTTACATTTTGTATCCTATGTTGGAATTTTATCATCCTGACTAAATCATTGTCTTGTTTACCTAGGATGGTCAACACGCGCGCTAACCCTGCTTCTCAAGAGCAGGCCGAAGGCAGTGAAGTCAGGGATGCAAATCTGCCTCATCCTCCTTCACTAGCCGAGGTTATGATGGAAGCTGAAAGAAACAAGCGGGAGACCAACCATTTGTTGGAGCGTATTGAACAAAATACAGCACACCATCAGAGGACTAACGTGGTGTCACTCAGTGATTTTATCAAATTGCATCCACCCACGTTCCACCACTCCGTCGAGTCTCTCGACGCTGATGACTGGCTTCGCAGTATCGCTCACAAACTGCATTCCGCGCTGGTAGCGGAGGCTGACAAGGTCACCTTTGCTGCATATCATCTTGAAGGCCCCGCCAGTCTATGGTGGGAGAATTATGGAGCTATGCGCCCAGCGGGCCATGTCACTACTTGGGCTGAATTCAGCGAGGCTTTCCGTGAACATCACATTCCGGAGGGTCTCATGGACCGTAAACGTGAGGAATTTTGCAGTTTCACCCAAGGCCGACTTTCTGTGGATGTTTACAGCAGGGAGTTTGGTAACCTCGCACGATATGCAACTGAGGAAGTGTCTACTGATGCCAAGAAGCAAGCAAGGTTCCGTAAGGGCCTTAGTCCTGAGCTTCGCCTTGACCTCCGTCTGCATGAGTGCACATCTTTTCAGAAACTTGTCAACAAAGCCATCAGTGCTGAAACTGGTCAGACTGACTATGACGCAACACGCAAGCATGGCCGTGATATGGGTTCCTCATCCGGTGCTGGTCCTCAGAAGCGCCGCGTGTGGGTACCCAACACCGCCCTGCCACCCAGGTTCACACCGAGGCCATCCTTCCAGGCGCCTCGCCCCGTTCAACAGTCTGCACCGGCCAAGCCCTATGGGGGTCCAACCAACAATGCTCCTCCACGTACCAGTTCCGTGACTTGTTTCAAGTGTGGGGAATCTGGCCACTATATGCGTGAGTGTCCCCAGACCAACCCCAACCAGTCTGCTAAAGCTGTTGGCCGTGGCAAGCCGACAGGAAAAGTGTTCCACGCCAAGCCGGTCACCGCTTCACGTGGCCATGTCAACTGTATCTCTGCCGAAGAAGCTCAAGAGGATCCCAACGTCGTTCTCGGTACGCTTCTTGTTAATTGCCACCCGGCATCTGTTCTTTTCGATACAGGAGCCTCTCATTCTTTTATATCTGAAAACTATGCTCGTTTGCATAACGTCGCATTCGGTGATATGCCAACCTCTATGGTAATTCAAACTCCGGGATCCAAATGGCAAACTTCTAGAGTAAGCCATGGAAATGAAATCCAAGTCGACAGACTTGTTTTCCTCGCGTCTTTGATAGCCCTTAAATCTTCAGATATTAATATCATTCTGGGTATGGACTGGATGTCAGCTCATCATGCCCAAATTGATTGCTTCTCTAGGACTGTTCAACTCACCCATCCTTCGGGGAAGATAGTCAATGTCCTGACCCGAATAGCCAAGCGACAATTATATTCTCTTAATGCTAGCCCTTTACCAGACCTTGAGGACATTCCGATAGTCCGTGACTTCCCGGATGTCTTTCCAGAAGAATTGCTAGGTGTTCCACCTGACAGGGATGTCGAGTTCGTAATAGACCTCATTCCGGGAACCGTTCCGATTGCTAGAAGACCCTATAAGATGGCACCCCTAGAACTAGCCGAGCTTAAGAAACAACTCGATGAGTCCTTGAAAAAGGGTTTCATCCGACCTAGCTCATCCCCGTGGGCTTGCGCCGTCCTATTCGTCAAGAAGAAGGATGGTACGGACCGGATGGTTGTAGATTACCGACCTGTCAATTTGGTCACAATCAAGAACAAATATCCGCTCCCCAGGATCAACGACCTTTATGATCAGCTCGCTGGATCCTCAGTCTTCTCCAAGATGGATTTGAGGTTGGGCTACCATCAAATCAAAATCAGAAATGGGGACATTCCTAAAACGGCCTTTGTTACTCGTTATGGCCAATACGAGTACACCGTCATGTCCTTCGGTTTAACCAACGCTCCAGCCACCTTTTCTCGGTTAATGAACTCAATCTTCATGGAGTATTTGGATAAAATCGTCGTGGTTTACCTCGATGATATACTCATCTACTCCAAGAACGAGGAAGAACATGCCGAACATTTAAGGCTAGTGTTGAAGAAACTTCGAGAGCATCGCCTTTATGCCAAATTTTCTAAATGTGAATTCTGGTTGTCAGAAGTGACCTATCTGGGTCATGTAATATCTGGTAAAGGAATTGCTGTTAACCCTGAGCGAGTTCAAGCCGTCCTTAATTGGACTCCACCCGAATCGGTCAAGCAAGTTCGGAGTTTTCTGGGCTTAGCGAGCTATTGTCGTCGCTTTGTCGAGAACTTCTCCAAGGTTGCTAAACCTCTAACCGAACTCCTCAAGAAAGATAAGAAGTTCGAGTGGACTCCACAATGTGAGCACAGCTTTCAGGAACTGAAAAGACGCCTGACTTCTGCTCCCGTACTGGTACCGCCAGACTTCTCCAAGGACTTTGTTATCTACTGCGACGCCTCGCGACAAGGACTAGGTTGCATTCTCATGCAAGATCGACACGTAATTGCCTACGCTTCACGGCAATTGCACCCACATGAGGAGAATTATCCTACTCATGATCTAGAGCTTGCAGCCGTAGTCTATGCACTTAAGACCTGGC
>NC_041386.1:478220987-478261191 GCF_002162155.2 Triticum dicoccoides | reverse complement strand
CCCTCCTCCCCCTCGCTCTCTCTCTCACGGCCGAACACCACCATCGCCGCCGTTCGCCATAGCAGCCGTCACCGGCCACCCCTCGCCCCTCCGCTGAGCTCAGGAGCTCCGCCGCGAACCCCTCTTCCTCCCCACCAAGCCAAGCCTCTCCGGAAGCCCTGCATCGCCGCCCACGTCGCCGTTCCCCTCCTAGGCCACCGGAGATCGTCGCCGTCGAATTGGGAGCTACCGGACGTCCCCGAGCCCGCTAACCATCCCTGCAGCTCCGCGGTGAGCCACTGACCCGATTCCCCCTTGCCCCGTCGTCCCTAGCATCCTGTAGCTGCCACCCCCTTGAGCTCCGAAGCTCGCCGCCGCCGTGCCTCGTCGCCGTCGTGGCCACAGTCACCGTAGCGCCCAACCGAGCACACCCACGTCCTCACCGCACCGCGTAGAAGCCGTAGGTGCCAACCCCGCATCTCCGCAGCCGTTGTAGCCTCGACCCCAAGCTCAACCGAGCTCCGGCAGCCGCCACGGTCGTCGCCGTCGTCGGTACCGGCCACCTCAGGCACGGCCACCACCACCGTTCGACGCGCGGGAGCAAGAGCTCTCCAACGAGCCCAAGCACGGCCTCGCCCGTGCCCTGTAGCGCGTTTCCGCATCGCGCCGCCGTCTCGGGCCCCGCCGGCGTCATGTCGCCGGTGGGTTTGACCTGTCTGACCTGGGGTTTGACGCCCCCAGGGTCACTAACGCGTGGGCCCCGTCGGCCAGGTGGTCAGATTAGTGCTAATCACCGCTTAATTAACCCCCCTGACACTGACAGTGGGCCCCAGCGCCACTAACCCCTAATTAGGAATAAATTAACCCTGTTAAACCCCCCTGTCACTGACGTGTGGACCCCACACGTCAGGTTTGACCTCAGCCAGCCGCAGTTGACCACTGACGTCATGCTGACGTCATGCTGGCGCAATATATATATTTCTGGATTTAATTTAAATCAGGAAATTCCAGAATATTATTTAAACTTCAAAAATTCATAACTTTTATTCTGTAACTCCAAATTAGACAAATTATATATGAAAAATGATCAGAAAAATCCAATCTATCCATCTGTACTATTTTCATGCATGATCAAACAAGTTAAATTGATGTTTTAAGCAGAACAAGGAAAAGCACTTTAAAAGGCCATGTTTGAGTTTGAAATTTGAATCTTTGATTCAAATTGGTTCAAACCCTTCTGGTTTTAGTTGCATTAGCCCAACACACTCATATTGCCATGTTTCATGCATGCATCATATTGTTGCACATTGTTTGGTGATGGTTGTGTATCGGTGTCCTTTGCGACAGGTTCTGCCTCCAAGGAGTACCGTGATTACCCTAACAAAGAACCGTATCAGTGCATCGAACCATCAGGCAAGCAACCAACCATTTGATCATATCGATACAATCCCATGTTCTCGCTCCTGCTCTCTTTTACTGCATTAAGACAACGCGTTTCAAACTGCTGTGTGCTACGGTAGTTGAACCCATTTCCTCTGCATGACCTGTCATTGCCACAGTAACTAGATGAAACCCACTAGCATGTGTAGGAGTTGATTGAGCCATATGTATGTGTTGTTCCTACCTTGCTATGCCTGCTATGCTTAGAGTCGTGTCAGGTCTGGTTCATCTAGGTGATGGGCTAGAGTGAAATGATTATATCGGTAATGAGAGTGGTGTGGTGAACACGATTTGGTAAAGGTATCGATGAGAGGCCATGTAGGAGTACATGGTGGGTTGTTTCATTGAAGCCGACCTTAAGCACTGAGATCTGTATGTGTGATTTAAGAATCAGCTACTACCATGCATTGGGCCCGAAACCAATGGACCCTCTCGGCTTCTTATTCACCCTAGTTCTCCGTCCAGGAGTTGCAAGTAGTTTCTGGTGTTTGTAGCCTACTGGAGGCCGTGGACAGCGCTGACCGTAGGGGTGGGCTGTGATGCGGTAGGTACGTGGCACGGTGTACCGAATACCCGTTAGGTATCTCGGGAACCCTGTTCACATCGTTCGGGGCCGTATGGGAAACCTCGGCCGGACTCCCTGCGGATGGAACCTGGATAGGCGATAAACCTGGACTGGAGGCTTAGGTGATTAGGTAGGTCGTGGCCGACACCCACGTTGGGCTTCCGCTTGAAGGTTGCCGAGTACATGTCGTGTAAACGACGGTAAGTGGTGAGAGCGTGTATGAAGAAGTACACCCCTGCAGGGTTAACATGATCTATTCGAATAGCCGCGTCCACGGTAAAGGACTACTTGGTTGCCTATACAGTTCATAGACAAGTAAATGGAAACTGCTAAAAGCCTCAAGATAAGTGTGAGTGCCGAGGATGGCTCTTCCGTAGGAAGACGGAGGCGGATCCTCGGTAGTGTATTGAAGTGGTGAGTAGTGGACTCGTGTGCGCAAAACCATTTCAAGTTGGAGTATCGTAGGATAGTCTAGCCAAGAGTCAAAGCTGGCTTGCTGCAATAACTCCACCAACCCTTCTTGATAATATGCATGTATGTAGGATCTGATGTAAGTCTTGCTGAGTACCTTTGTACTCATGTTGCTATAATCTACATTTTTACAGAAGACGCTGCAACCCCTTCTGATGGGTTCTATGTAGACATTGACATCAACGAGTAGGCTAAAGGCCCAGGTGGTGACCCTGAGCTTGTGAAGGACCACGTAGTATAGCTAGGCTTTCCAAGCCTCTTTTATTTTACTAGTTGTCTGTACTCAGACAAGTTACTTCCGCTGCTGGTTTGTATGACTGTATGACTTGAATGCTGGGTCGTGTGACCCGTACCTTGTGTATGTTATGTATGGCTCTCTGAGCCTTAAATAAAGTACTTGTGTCGTAGAGTCATGTTGTGATGCTTCGTTGTATTTGCACATATCGAGCATATTGTGTGTATGATTGAAATGCTTGGTATGTGTGAGATCTGACTATCTAGTTGTTTATCTTTAGTAGCCTCTCTTACAGGGAAATGTCTCCTAGTGTTACCGCTGAGCCATGGTAGCTTGCTACTGCTCTGGAACACTTGGGCTGGCCGGCATGTGTCCTTCTCCGTTCCTGTGTCTGTCCCTTCGGGGAAATGTCACGCTTTGAGTACTGGAGTCCTGTTAGCCCGCTACAGCCCGGTTTACCGGAGTCCTGCTAGCCCAGTGCTACAGCCCGGACCCACTTGCTGATGACCGACACGTTCGAAGATGGGTCATGGATGCCTGTCCTTGTAAGTCTGTGCCACTTTGGGTTTACGACTAGTCATGTCAGCCCGGGCTCCTTATCATATGGATGCTAGCGACACTATCATATACGTGAGCCAAAAGGCGCAAACGGTCCTGGGCAAAGGTAAGGCGACACCCGTGGGGATACCGTGCGTAAGGCCGCAAAGTGATATGAGGTGTTACCGGCTAGATCGATGTGACATCGAGTTGGGGTCCTGACAGAGGGCGTGTCCTGCGGCGGGCCGTCTCTGGTGAGCCGGTCCGGTCTGGCAGGGCCACACAACCGCAACAACCTCCGGAGGCGCCCATGCGCCAGACAAGGGTCGCGGCGGCGGGGAAGGCAGTGAAGGTTGCGGTGGAGAAGAAGAAAGCAGCTGTCTCTTCTTCGTCCAAGCATCCCCCAACTCCACCTGCCTCCTCTCCTCCCGCAGGTGACGACACAGAGGTATTCTTCGACCTCGGGTCTCTTAGCCCGAGGAGGAAGAGGAAGGCCGCAGAAGGAGAGGCGGAGGATGAGTAAGTGTCTTGTCTTTTGTCATCTCTGTCCTCCCGAACCGTGCCACTTTTGTTGACTTGTCTTCATCTTCGCAGGGATAGGGAAGACGCTGGCCCAAAGGGTGGCGAAGAGGGCCAACGCCTTGGCGGGCGGCCAGCCCCTGGCGGGCACCTTGAGTACGCCACTGGTGGTGGTGGAGAGCAGCCCCCGGCGCAGCCCCCAGCGTGCGTTCATCACTCGCTCCCCTTTGGCGTGTGCTGGGGCACGATTTCCTAGTGCTGACCTTGCCGTGGTTGCAGGAGGAGAACGGCAGCAGGAGGAGCTACTGAGGGCCAACCCCAATGCGCCGCCCCCATCGACCACGCCACCCCGAGGGGGTCTCCGGCAAGGGCGCCAAGCACTGAGCTCATGCGCACGGAGGAGGAGGAGGAGGTGAACCCGGGCACCGGCGGCTCCGTCCCGGCACCGAATGTTGGTGGGGAGGGGGCCACTTTGTCCCAGCTTGACGCAGGTGAGTTGTTTGCCTCCCGTTCCCGCTCGTTTTTCTTCTTTCAAATTTGGATCTTGGCTTTGGCTCATTCTCCTTCTCGGCACCCAGATCCTTCCTCGGCAGACCGGGAGGACGTGGACACCGTCATTGAAGATGTCGCCAGAGAGGCCGTGGCCGAGGCCGACAAGATCACCGCCGAGGAGGCCACCAAGGACATTGCTGAGGACGCTGCAAAGGGGCCTGCTGGGGAGCCCGGCGAGGCCGCTGCCGAGGAGACCGGCAAGGGGCCTGCCAGGTAGGCCATCAAGGCCGCTGTTGAGGAGGAGAGGGTGGTCGGCGACCAGCCTTCCTCCTCTGCCGCTTTTGGCTCGAGCAAATACCTGAAGGTGGGCGACGACTTGTTCGTCCACCTCCCATCGATGGCGAGCACCAGGGCACCCGCCGAGGGGGAGGTGTTCGACGACGAGGTACTTGGCGCCGCCAGGCTTGAGGTCGTCGATGGACCGAGCGTTGGCGGCGGCAGTTCCCAGGAAGAGCGGCTCCTCCAGAGCATGAGCGCTAGCTTCCATAAGCTTCAGGTGCTTCACCGTGCCTGCCTGGACAAGGCCAAGTCCAGGATGGCATCGGTGGACAAGGCAAGGCGAACCTCGAAGAGCGCTTCGCCGAGGAGCAAGCTTGGTTCCGCCAGGCCTGTGAGGAATTCAAGGACGCCTAGGACCAGCTGGCCGAGCACAAGTTGGAGCTTGTCATGAAGTAGGCCGACATCGAGAAGGCTCAGGAGACGGCAAGTCGCCAGGCCGCCAAGGAGGAGGCCGCTCGGCTCCAGCACCAGGCCGAGCTGACCTCCCAGGAGGAGGACCTAGCCGCTCGAGGGGAGAAGCTCGCCGCCACACTCCGCGGCAAGGACGAGGAGGTCTAGGAGCTCGTCATGCAGCGGACCCGGGAACTGGAGTAGAGGCACGAGGAGGCCCTCAATGCTCAGGCCCAGGCCCATGCCGGCAAGGTGAATGAGCTGGAGGCGGAGCGTAATGGGCTGAATAAGCAGGTCCAGGAGCTGATGGGGGAGAGGGATGCGGCCAAGGGTGCTTTGGCTGGCACGCAGGCCGCAGTCCTCGAGAAGGCCGAGCTACTCTCCACGGCCAACGAGTCCATCAAGGACCTGAAGCTAAAGCTGGAGAGCCTTGAAGGGACGCTCTCGGAGGTTAGGGCCCGGGAGGGGACCCTGACCAAGAATATGGAGGAGGAGAGGCAGCTGCGGAAGAACGACGCCGCCAGCCATGTAGAGTTCGTGGCGGGCGAGAAGCTCTGCATCAGCCGCCTCGCCGATGTCGCCGGCAGGATCACCACGCATCTGGCTACCATGGGGATGCCAAACGTGTGGTACGTCCTGGAGCCAAACGTGAGTCCTAACGCTAGGCTGAATTTGTTCTTCGAGGGTGGTCTCGGGGCCCTGGAGCGGTTCCACTCGAACAGGGCGGCCTCTCTGGCCGAAGAGGCCCGGAGGCTTTGCCGGGGTGCCATGACCAAGGTCCTCACCAAGATAGCGTACTAGAACCCTGACCTCAACTTTGAAGCTTCGCTAGATAGCTTGCCAGACGACGTGGACCCCGCGCTGCTCGAGGAGTGCATCGAGCCTGTCATCGGCCGCATCGACGGAGTTCGGAGGGTACAAGGCCAGCTCCGGGACTAGGTGCTACCTCTTGAGCACTTGCGTTGGTTTTCCCTTGAAGAGGAAAGGGTGGTGCAGCAAAGTAGCGTAAGTATTTCCCTCTGTTTTTGAGAACCAAGGTACCAATCCAGTAGGAGGCTACGCGCGACTCCCTCGCACCTACACAAAACAAATAAATCCTTGGAACCAACATGATAAGGGGTTGTCAATCCCTACGCGGTCACTTACGAGAGTGAGATCTGATAGATATGATAAGATAATATTTTTGGTATTTTTATGATAAAGATGCAAAGTAAAATAAAAGCAATGAAAATAACTAAGTATTGGAAGATTAATATGATGAAGATAGACCTGGGGGCCATAGGTTTCACTAGTGGCTTCTCTCAAGAGCATAAGTATTTTACGGTGGGTGAACAAATTACTGTTGAGCAATTGACAGAATTGAGCATAGTTATGAGAATATCTAGGTATGATCATGTATATAGGCATCACGTCCAAGACAAGTAGACCACCTCCTGCCTGCATCTACTATTATTACTCCACACATCGACCGCTATCCAGCATGCATCTAGAGTATTAAGTTCATAAGAACAGAGTAACGCCTTAAGCAAGATGACATGATCTAGTGGGATAAATTCATGCAATATGATAAAAAACCCATCTTGTTATCCTTGATGGCAACAATACAATACGTGCCTTGCTGCCCCTACTGTCACTGGGAAAGGACACCGCAAGATTGAACCCAAAGCTAAGCACTTCTCCCATTGCAAGAAAGATCAATCTAGTAGGCCAAACCAAACTGATAATTCGAAGACACTTGCAAAGATAACCAATCATACATAAAAGAATTCAGAGAAGATTGAAATATCGTTCATAGATAAACTTGATCATAAACCCACAATTCATCGGTCTCAACAAACACACCGCAAAAGAAGATTACATCGGATAGATCTCCACAAGAGAGGGGGAGAACTTTGTATTGAGATCCAAAAAGAGAGAAGAAGCCATGTAGCTAATAACTATGGACCCGTAGGTCTGAGGTAAACTACTCACACTTCATCGGAGAGGCTATGGTGTTGATGTAGAAGCCCTCCGTGATCGATGCCCCCTCCGGTGGAGCTCCAGAACAGGCCCCGAGATGGGATCTCGTGGATACAGAAAGTTACGGTGGTGGAATTAGGGTTTTGGCTCCGTATCTGATCGTTTGGGGGTACGTAGGTATATATAGGAGGAAGAAGTACGTCGGTGGAGCAACATGGGGCCCACGAGGGTGGAGGGCGTGCTAGGGGGGTAGGCACGCCCCCTACCTCGTAGCCTCCTTGTTAGTTGCTTGACGTAGGGTCCAAGTCTCCTGGATCATGTTCAGTGAGAAAATCACGTTACCGAAGGTTTCATTCCGTTTGGACTCCGTTTGATTTTCCTTTTCTCCGAAACCCTAAAATAGGCAAAAAACAGCAATTCTGGGATGGGCCTCTGGTCAATAGGTTAGTACCAAAAATAATATAAAAGTGGATAATAATGCCCAATAATGTCCAAAACAGTAGATAATATAGCATGGAGAAATCAAAAATTATAGATACGTTGGAGACGTATCAAGCATCCCCAAGCTTAATTCCTACTCGTCCTCGAGTAGGTAAATGATAAAAACAGAATTTTTGATGTGGAATGCTACTTGGCATAATTTCAATGTAATTCTTCTTATTGTGGCATGAATATTCAGATCCGAAAGATTCAAGACAAAAGTTTAAATATTGACCTAAAAATAATAATACTTCAAGCATACTAACTAAGCAATTATGTCTCTTCAAAATAACGTGGCCAAAGAAAGTTATCCCTACAAAATCATATAGTCTCGCTATGCTCTATCTTCACCACACAAAGTATTTAAATCATGCACAACCCCGATGACAAGCCAAGCAATTGTTTCATAACTTTGACATTCTCAAAACTTTTTCAATCTTCACGCAATACATGAGCGTGAGCCATGGACACAACACTTTAGGTGGAATAGAATGGTGGTTGAGGGGGAGACAAAAAGGGATAAGATAGTCTCACATCAACTAGGCGTATCAACGGGCTATGGAGATGCCCATTAATAGATATCAATGTGAGTGAGTAGGGATTGCCATGCAACGAATGCACTATAGCTATAAGTATATGAAAGCTCAAAAAGAAACTAAGTGGGTGTGCATCCAACTTGCTTGCTCACGAAGACCTAGGGCATTTAGAGGAAGCTCATCATTGGAATATACATGCCAAATTATATAATGAAAATTCCCACTAGTATATGAAAGTGATAACAAGGGAGACTCTCTATCATGAAGATCATGGTGCTACTTTGAAGCACAAGTGTGGTAAAAGGATAGTAGCACTATCCCTTCTCTCTTTTTCTCTCATTTTTATTTGGGCCTTTTCTCTCTTTTTTATGGCCTCTTTTTTTCGTCCGGAGTCTCATCCCGACTTGTGGGGGAATCATAGTCTCCATCATCCTTTCCTCACTGGGACAATGCTCTAATAATGATGATCATCACACTTTTATTTACTTACAACTCATGAATTACAACTCGATGCTTAGAACAAGATATGACTCTATGTGAATGCCTCCGGCGGTGTACCGGGATATGCAATGACTCATGAGTGACATGTATGAAAGAATTATGAATGGTGGCTTTTCCACAAATACGATGTCAACTACATGATCATGCAAAGCAATATGGCAATGATGGAGTGTGTCATAATAAATGGAATGGTGGAAAGTTGCATGGCAATATATCTCGGAATGGCTATGGAAGTGCCATGATAGGTAGGTATGGTGGCTGTTTTGAGGAAGGTATATGGTGGGTGTATGATACCGGCGAAAGGTGTGCGGTATTAGAGAGGCTAGCAATGATGGAAGGGTGAGAGTGCGTACAATCCATGGACTCAACATTAGTCATAAAGAACTCATATACTTATTGCAAAAATCTACAAGTTAACAAAGCAAAGTATTACACGCATGCTCCTAGGGGGATAGATTGGTAGGAAAAGACCATCGCTCATCCCCGACCGCCACTCATAAGGAAGACAATCATTAAATCATGCTCCGACTTCATGACATAACGGTTCACCATACGTGCATGCTACGGGAATCACAAACTTTAACACAAGTATTTCCCAAATTCACAACTACTCAACTAGCATGACTCTAATATCACCATCTCCATATCTCAAAACAATTATCAAGCATCAAACTTCTCATAGTATTCAACACACTCATAAGAGAAATTTATTATTAATCTTGTATACCTAGCATATAAGGATTATTTAAGCAAATTGACATGCTATTTAAGACTCTCAAAATAATCTAAGTGAAGCATGAGAGATCAATAGTTTCTATAAAACAAATCCATTACCGTGATCTAAAAGATATAAATGAAGCACTAGAGCAAAACTATATAACTCAAAAGGTATAAGTGAAGCACATAGAGTATTCTATTAATTTCCGAATCATGTGTGTATCTCTCAAAAGGTGTGTACAGCAAGAATGATTGTGGTAAACTAACAAATAAATACTCAAATCATACAAGACACTCCAATCAAAGCACATATCATGTGGTGAATAAAAATAAAGCTCCAAGTAAAGTTACCGATAGAAGTAGACGAAAGAGGGGATGCCTTCCGGGGCATCCCCAAGCTTTGGATTTTAGGTGTCCTTAGATTATCTTGGGGGTGCCATGGGCATCCCCAAGCTTAGGCTCTTGCCACTCCTTGTTCCATAATCCATCAAATCTTTACCCAAAAGTTGAAAACTTCACAACACAAAACTTAAAGAAGAAAATCTCGTGAGCTCCGTTAGCGAAAGAAAACAAAAGACCACTTCAAGGTACTGTAATGAACTCATTATTTATTTATATTGGTGTTAAACCTACTGTATTAAACTTATCTATGGTTTATAAACTATTTCACTAGCCATAGATTCATTAAAATAAGCAAACAACACACGAAAAACAGAATCTGTCAAAAACAGAACAGTCTGTAGTAATCTGTAGCTAGCGCAAGATCTGGAACCCCAAAAATTCTAAAATAAATTTCTGGACGTGAGGAATTTATCTATTAATCATCTCAAAAACGAATGAACTAAATATCACTTTCCAAATAAAAATGGCAGCAGTTCTTGTGAGCGCTAAAGTTTCTGTTTTTTACAGCAAGATTAACAAGACTTTCCCCAAGTCTTCCCAACGGTTCTACTTGGCACAAACACTAATTAAACACAAAAAGCACAACCAAAACATAGGCTAGATAATTTATTTATTGAATAACATTAAGGAAAAATATTGGGTTGTCTCCCAACAAGCGCTTTTCTTTAAAGCCTTATAGCTAGGCATATGATTTTAACGATGCTCATAAGAAAGACAAGAATTGAAGCACAAAGAGAGCATCATAACACACGTGACAATCACATCTAAGTCTAACATACTTACTATGCATAGGCATCTTATAGGCAAACAAATTATCAAGGCAAGCAAAAACTAGCATATGCAAGGAAGCGGAAAGAAACGGTAGCAATCTCAACATAACGAGAGGTAATTTAGTAACATGAAAATTTCTACAACCATATTTTCCTATCTCATAGTAATTACATGTAGGATCATAAGCAATTTCAACAATATAGCTATCACATAAAATATTCTCAACATGATCCACATGCATGCAAAGCTGGCACTTTTTCGAAATAGTGGGATTAACATTAACTAAAGACATGACCTTTCCAAACGCACTTTTATCAAAAACTTCATAAGATTGAACATTCTCCAAATATGTGGGATCTAAAGTTGGCATTCTTCCAAACCCACTTTCAATATTATTGCAAATATTATAATCAATCTCATATTCATCACGGGGCTTAAATAAATTTTCAAGATCAAAAGAAGAATCACCCCAATCATGATCATTGCAACAAGTAGAGGACATAGCAAAACTAGCATCCCCAAGCTTAGGGTTTTGCATACTATTAGAAAAATTGACATTAATAGAATTTATAATAACATCATTGCAATCATGCTTTTTATTCAAAGATCTATCGTGAATCACTTCATAAATACTTCATCGCAATTTTCAGATTCACGAATTTCAAGCAAAACTTCATAAAGATAATCTAGTGCACAAAACTCACTAGCAATTGGTTCAACATAATTGGATCTCTTAAAGAGATTAGCAAGCGGATGAGGATCCATAGATCTTAGGTTCTCTTTTTAGTAATAAATAAACAATTATTCCAACCAAACGAGTAAACGAGCCAAGTAAGACATCAAAGCAAATGGAAAGACGAATAGAAGAAGGGCGAATAAAACGGCAATGGTGAAGTGGGGGAGAGGAAAACGAGAGGCAAATGGCAAATAATGTAATGCGGGAGATAAGGGTTTGTGATGGGTACTTGGTATGTTGACTTCTGCGTAGACCTCCCCGGCAACGGTGCCAGAAATCCTTCTTGCTACCTCTTGAGCACTGAGTTGGTTTTCCCCGAAGAGGAAGGGATGATGCAGCAAAGTAGCGTAAGTATTTCCCTCAGTTTTTGAGAACCAAGGTATCAATCCAGTAGGAGGCTACGTGCGAGTCCCTCGCACCTACACAAAACAAGTAAATCCTCGCAACCAATGTGATAAGGGGTTGTCAGTCCCTACACGGTCACTTACGAGAGTGAGATCTGATAGATATGATAAGATAATCTTTTTGGTATTTTTATGATAAAGATGCAAAGTAAAATAAAAGCAATGAAAATAACTAAGTATTGGAAGATTAATATGATAAATATAGACCCGGGGGCCATAGGTTTCACTAGTGGGTTCTCTCAAGAGCATAAGTATTTTACGGTGGGTGAACAAATTAATGTTCACCAATTAACAGAATTGAGCATAGTTATGAGAATATCTAGGTATGATCATGTATATAGGCATCACGTCCAAGACAAGTAGACCGACTCCTGCTTGCATCTACTACTATTACTCCACACATCGACCGCTATCCAGCATGCATCTAGAGTATTAAGTTCATAAGAACAGAGTAACGCCTTAAGCAAGATGACATGATGTAGAGGGATAAATTCATGCAATATGATAAAAACCCCATCTTGTTGTCCTCGATGGCAACAATACAATACGTGCCTTGCTGCCCCTACTGTCACTGGGAAAGGACACCGCAAGATTGAAGCCAAAGCTAAGCACTTCTCCCATTGCAAGAAAGATCGATCTAGTAGGCCAAACCAAACTGATAATTCGAAGATACTTGCAAAGATAACCAATCATACATAAAAGAATTCAGAGAAGATTCAAATATTGTTCATAGATAAACTTGATCATAAAACGACAATTCATCAGTCTCAACAAACACACCGCAAAAGAATATTACATTGAATAGATCTCCACAAGAGAGGGGGAGAACTTTGTATTGAGATCCAAAAAGAGAGAAGAAGCCATCTAGCTAATAACTATGGACCCGTAGGTCTGAGGTAAACTACTCACACTTCATCGGAGAGGCTATGGTGTTGATGTAGAAGCCCTCCGTGATCGATGCCCCCTCCGGCGGAGCTCCGGAACAGGCCCTAAGATGGGATCTCGTGGATACACAAAGTTACAGCAGTGGAGTTAGGGTTTTGGCTCCGTATCTGATTGTTTGGGGGTACGTAGCTATATATAGGAGGAAGGAGTACGTCGGTGGAGCAACAGGGGGCCCACGAGGGTGGAGGGCGCGCTTGGGGGGGGGGTAGGCACGCCCCCCTACCTCGTGGCCTCCCTGTTAGTTGCTTGACATAGGGTCCAAGTCTCCTGGATCATGTTCGGTGAGAAAATCACGTTCCCGAAGGTTTCATTCCGATTGGACTCCGTTTGATATTCCTTTTCTTCGAAACCCTAAAATAGGCAAAAAAACAGCAATTCTGGGATGGGCCTTCGGTTAATAGGTTAGTCCCAAAAATAATATAAAAGTGGATAATAAAGCCCAATAATGTCCAAAACAGTAGATAATATAGCACGGAGCAATCAAAAATTATAGATACATTGGAAACGTATAACTAGGCACCCCGTTTCTTATCGCTGCTGCAGGTTCATGATCAAGACAATTTTTATCTTTAGTTAGAACCGCAGCAACAAATGATGTAATATAACTCTGAAGTACTTTTGAAACGATGCACGATATTTTCCTGTTTGATCTACCTCTGTATGTCCACCCTACGTTAATCGGGTAGGTTTGTGTAACAGCCTGGATTTTAGTCCTTTTCTTTTTTCCTTTGATTTTCTTGGATTTCCTCATTTGATTTGCTTTTCCATGGCTATGTGGTTCTGAAACTTGGGAAGAGCATGTCTTCCTAGGTTTTCTAGTGGCTTGTCACCTTCATCATCATCGCAAGATCATTTCATTTCCATCCTTCACTTAACCTAAAATTCTTTTGTTGGGAATATTCCTTTACTGATAAAGGAATAACCCTTAAAACCCTAGGTTGTGAAGCAACCTATATTTATGTCACTCCTAAAATTCCCAAATAATTCTCATAAATTGTTTGGGTCCTATCTTGCTCAAATATGGCAAAATATTTCATTGCCATGTTCAAAAATAATCCTCCAATTTTTTTCCTATTCTGCCCTAAATGGCACTTTGCAAAGGAAGTGCTATTTATATTTGCTTGATTTATCCCAAACTTCTTGGACAACTTTTCTTGTCCATATCATTGGCTCATGCCAAAATTCAACTCACTTTGCCTAGTAAATATTCCTGAGCAAATTTTCAAAGTTCCTGTCTATGGGAAGTGATTGTGAAGGAAGTACAATCTAGGCATATCCAAATGAGTTGCAATTTTTTAAGGTCCTTCCTATGGTCAAATCATGACTCTCCACCAAATATGAGCTCATGTAACTCATCTATGTGAGCCCAGCTCCAAATCTTAGTTTCTGGTAAGATTTTCAGTTTGTGAAGCAGCTATATTTTATATTGCTTCATTTAAGCTGAAAATTTTAGCTCAACCAGTTAATCCAATTGCCCTATGCAATTTTTGCAAGTTTTTGTCCAGAATGAAGCTTTGTGAAGCAAGTGCCACTTTGGTATTTCCAAATGGCATGAATTTTTTTACAGCAGCTTCATATCATCATATAACCCCTCTCTACCAATTTTCAGCTCACAGATATCAAGTATGTGAGTGCATCATCCAAATCCCCAATTCTGGTCAGTATTGCACTTTCTACTGTTACCACCATCTAAACTCCTCTTAGTCTGATTTCAGGTGATCAGCATCACCTTAGTACGTGATCATCATCAGACAAACTAGTTACCACGTTACCAAGCTGGTTTAACCATAGAGAGTTGCGAACACCTTCTTACTGATTTACTTTTGGGAGCTAAGTGCAAATCTCTTCTTTGCCCCTGGACCGATTTATTTCTTCAGTTGGACTAAGCGCACCAAGGTCCATCCACTGGACATGGTTGGCCACGCCAAAGAGCGCCGCTTGCGCTAGTGCGCGTGGTGATCACGATGGCGTCATGGCTACAGGCGTGCTCTGGCTTGTTCCGGCCACTATGCTCGTCGCCTCCCACCTCATCTTGACCTCAAACCTTGCCCAGGAGCTCGCCCGTGCTCGACTGCGTCGCCCTGCATCGGTGCCTCGTCGTGGTTCGCCATAAATGAGCTGCTAGCTCCATGTCCGTGCCATGCTCAGCCTCTGCCCACCACTATAGCACTGCTCAAGCTCGTTTGTGAGCTCCAGAGCCTTCCCGGCGGCTATTTAAGCGTGCCCCGAGTCCCTCCGCACCTCAACAGCCTCTTCCCAAGCCTCCTCGCCCACCAGAGCCCTCGGCCCTCTTTTCTTTTTGCCGGAGTTCGCCTCGGCCATCGCCGGTCTTCTCGTTTTCGGTGAACCTAGCCCCTCTCCTCTCTTCCAGAGCAATCCACTGTGTTCCCCTCCTCCCAGAGAGCCTCCCCACCCCACTCGTTTGACCCGTGAGTCCCTCTGGCCACGCCTCCCGGCGCTTGGCCGGCAGCGTTGCTCTCGGCCGCCACCCCAACCGAGTCCATCCAAGCCTCCTCTCTCCCTCCCGACTCCACCATCGTCCTCCCCGTGCTCCGCTGAGTCGTCCCACCCCTTGCCCCCTCACCGGAGTGGCCGCAGCGCTAGCCCCTCCACCATCGGCCGCCTCTGTCTCCCCTCGGTCCTCCTCCGCCCCCGCGTCCTCCTATCCTCCCTAGGGCCAGCCGACTCCCTGAACGGACGCGCCACGCCGGGCCGCACCCTCCGGTGGCCTCGCCCTGGCCGGAGACGGCCAGAGCCGGCCAGGCCGCCGCCGCTCCCTCCCCTGCTCCCCTCCTCTGTTCACGTGAGAATAGGAGCGAGAGGAGGAAGACGACGTGCGCCCGGGCCTCCCTTCCTTCCCCTGGGCCCGGCCCGTCAGTGGCCCAGGCGCCCCCGCTGACGTTTCAAGTGGACACGTATTTAGGTCAGCACGTTTTCTTCCTTCGAAAGCGTATTTTTCCATCCTTTTACTCAAAATACGTTTTCCCCTCTGGAAAGCGTATTCCGTTCTACTGCAGCCTAAAGTACGCTTTCACTATTTTGAAAACGTATTTCCCTCAATACGCTTCTGCCTTATCCACTTAGGGACCCGTTGGTGATAAATTTTTCAGAGATTGGTCCTTCTTCTTCTACACCTCATAACTCCGCAACCGTAACTCTGATTGAGGTGAAACCAACGCTCACTTCTTCGTCTCGTTGAGCTATAGATTTTGGTAACATTTTCACTAGGTGTTCCCATAGTGAAAATGACCATTTTGCCCTTGCCTCTAATCATCCCCCTCCGAGAGAAAACCATCTGACGTTTCGCTCCGCGGCTTCACCGCACTTCTTCCTGGAGTCTCCGTCACCCCAGGAAAGCCACAATACCCACTTGCATGATAGTCATGCAGTAGCCATGGTTTTCAACTTGAATATTTATTAAATGATTGCTTGTTTAAAATATGGTTATCATTGGTTCAGTAATGCTTCTGGGTTAGTGCTTACTTGCTTGCTTTGTTGTTATGCACCTGGTTATCATGCCCTGCTAGTTGCTAGTATTACTTTCATATTGCCATGCTTGATAGTAGTACATGTGGGATTGGTCATGTTCTTCGGTGCATGACTAATGTCAGTTACCGAGTACTGTTAATATGCGTTGTTCCTTAGTTGTTAGTTGGTTAAGTGTTGCTCGGTAATGTTATTGATGAGTTCTTGCATGGTATTTATGGTTGATGCTAGTGGTCATGTCATGCTATGAGTAGTGTTGCACTTGTAATATTTATGCTCGTCATTATGCCATGTTCGGTTGGAGATTATTCATAGTTGATATGGTGGATAGTTATGTTGCATCCCGTGCTTATGTTGATATCATTCTCATGCTTTGTATATGCATCATGTTATGTTATCATGGCTCAACATATTGCATTCAAGTTTAACCGGATTAAATTGAACTTGAATAACTGTTGGCTGAGTCATGGTGCCACCATATCGAAACTGACCAGTGCAACCACGCTTACCTTATGGGAAGGTCCTAACTGGGTCTATTGTCGTGCCTCTCACCAGTGCCTCGAACTAGCGAAGGTTATGGGCATGCGTACCCTGATCAGGTAAGCAGACATAACCTTGTGTGCCCGTTGTTGTTATTTTTATGGATCTGGTCCCTGGGAGGGACGTTTGGCCACGACGGTGGTAGTTGTGTCTTTGGTAGACACGGGGCCACCCAGGACTAGCCCAGTTGGGAGTGGGCCGGAGTGGCCGGGAGAGTGTCATGACAATAGATCGGTTTTGTCGGAACACCGTTGGTCCACCCAAATGGGAGTGCGAGGCCATGGGTTCCGTAGTCTGGGTACAGTGTACTAACCTCTGCAGAGTGTATATTAAATCTATCGATAGCCGCGCCTGCGGATAAGGGCCCAGTTCGTGTTGGTCCCACCGTGAGTCAACAGTAATAATAATGTGCTTAATAACAACCACTGTTCGATGATGATATAAGTTGGTTGTGATCGCCGGAGAGATCACCGTTTGAGACCAAGTGTTGGTCATGGTTGTGATCACCGGAATGATCACCATGGTATCGAGGATACCGAGTTGTTGGATATTCGTGATGTTGTGCGAGAATCATGGGTAAAGATCAAGCTCCTTGTGGTCATTTAATGATTACTACGGTATTGTTTATACCAAGCTTGATTTGATCCTGAGATGATCGTGTGATGTCCGAGGTTGGTAAGTGATGCATGTGCTGGTTACGAGGTAACCTGAGCAGAATAAATGGTGCATGTAGTGTCATCATGTTGCATGCTAGTATCATTAGATTTATATGTTCTTGCCATGATCATATTGTTCTAGCAGTATTATGTTCATATTGTTCACGTTATGTTATCATGATGATCTCATGATAATTCCTGATTAACCGATAATTGCCATGTTGTTGTTTGTCTTGAATGCTTCTGGTTATTGTGAGCTTTCAAGTACATTCAATGTACTGACCTGGTGTGTCATGCCAGTTTGTAGGTCGTGCCTGGATTGCTTTCTTGTTTGGTGTTGTTCCAGTGTTCGCGAGCTAGCATAAACGTTCCAGCCAGAGTCCCTGCGGATTGGAGTCCATCATCGCCGTTTTTTGTTCCGCTGCCAGTAGTTGTCCCGCTGCTTCGAGTTGTTATGCTGCTTGTATAGAGCAACTATGGTTGGTGTAGTGTCGCTGTGCCGATGTTATTCATTGTAATATCGGAACCTGTGTATTCCTATTCGTGTTGTAATGGAGAGCTGGTTTGTTCTGTACTAAGTAGTGCCGTATTCCAGAAGACTTCACCTTGATCTTTGGGCTAGAATACGGGGCGTTCCGGTTTTCTCTGAGCCGGGGTGCCACAGGCTTGGTATCAGAGCAGGTCTGGCTATAGAGCATCCTAGTCCGCTGGAACGTTAGAAAAACAGTAGCATAAGGGTCTGGTTGTTGCCCTTGCTTGCTGCATTTGGTTGTTGCATTTGTTTGCTCATATAGCCTTATTTCGGTTACCATTAACTCCTGTTTCATGCATAGATGGCGGTCAACTTCCATGAGTTCAATGCTCTTCCCTTAGCTCTCGGCACCATTCCTATTGAGTTCAGTCCCACTCCTGCACCTCCCAGCTTTGCCGCTCTCTGTGGCGTAGTATTTATCCCCTCGGAGATCCACCTCATTATCAAGTATTCCAGTTTTCTGCTGGAGGAAGGATTCAGAAATATGTTGCTCATGTTCATCTGTCAGCCCCGATTCCTGTCGGTAAGCGCACCTACAGTTTCCACGGTGGTTACGACGCTACTCCTGAGCGTGCCGTTCAGCTTGCTGCAATGGCAGGAGTCACCGGTCTTCGTCATCAAGAGAGCATGGTGCAAGAGAACCGTGCTTATCAATATTATCCCACCATCTCCAAGAATCCTAGGCGAATCCAATTTCCCTCTGTCAACCCTCAAGATGACCCGGCTATCCTAGCCATGTCTCGTTACATGACGACCGAGTGTCCTCTTATTTCTGAGTTAGTCCGAGACGCCATTCGGGCCAGGAGATTGCTTGGTGTCGCTTTACCTCAGTCTCCGCCAGCTTATCCAACTCCTCCGCCACGTCCATCCGGAGTTTCAGAGTCAGCGGTTCCACTCGCTACTCCCTTATCTTCCTTGTCAGTTCGCGAGCGTTTGCTCAAGCATAGGATGTAATCCCTCGTGTAGTGTTCATGCATCTGCTGTAGCATCATGCTTGTGTGTGCCTTTATGCAGCAGCTTTGTATCTTGTTTGCTATGTGCCTTTTTGAAATAAATTGTTTTATCGTGCTTCTTTGTTTAGAATCCTCGGTGTTACCCCCTTATGGAAATTATTCCTTGACCGACACCAGATCAGAAGGAGCCGTAAGCAGTAAAGATATACACCAAGGAAGTCAGTTAAAATCAATGAGGTCTTCATCCGACATCATTGTATTATAGACATCCATCTGGATACAAAATATATTTTGATCAGACTTTCAGCAACAAGTACCTATCAGAGATACACTTCATCGCAGCAAAGATTAAATCAGAGAGATGACAAACTTGGATCAACCATGCATTTCAAGTCAAAGGTATGGGCTATGCACAATGATTGAATGTGCCATAAGTCAAAATTAAAACATTGCGATACCCAGAAGTTAGTCCACTTGCATGGTGAATTCTGTAAGGACAGTCAAACAATTCTTGTCATATAAGTAATCAGCTGCCGGACTGACAAATATATATATATATGTCATTCCATTCACCAAGAAAGCAGTCCCGTCCTTCTCCACAATTTATTGACGAAGTGTACAAAGATAAGGTTCCCAGTCTGCATCGGTAGGTAATGAATGGATTCCCATGCAAGATATTCAGTCTTCTCGATAAAATACTGCAAAAGCTTCTGGGATAAGGTACCGAATCTTCCCTAGCATAGTCTTTAAGGGGGGAAGCTTATGAGGTACGGTACCCCGATTTCCTCAATAAGATATCCACCGATGGCTTCGAGCATAAGCCACCAAGCCTTCCTCAGCACGATACCCCGATTGTTTCCGAACGCAAGATGCCTAGTATTCTTCTATACGGCACTAATACAAGACATTAAATTATGAATTGTCAGCATATGGCAGTGTTTTCCATGTGGCAGATCTGCAACAGTTGGTCTGAAACAAAAACCAGTCAGAACAAAGGTATGCCTCGAGAATCAGATTTTTGTTCATTCATTCAGTATGCTGCCAATTCCATGCAAGTCTCTCGCGCAAGGAAGAATTCATGGTACGCATCCGCCAACCTCACCGGTTATTCAAGAAACAAAAACCAGTGGGTGAGGCCATAATCAACAAGTCTTGAAGGAAAGACAACACTGAGACAATAATCTTGGCGGTGATTATAAAAATCAGCCTCACAAGGTGATATTATTAACCCTGTTACTGTCCGGCATAATCCACAACAGTATTGAGATCTGTATAACCACACGTGAGCCAGATAAATATACCGAGGCTCAAAACATGAACCAGACCAAGGTATGATCGCCAGATATTGTACGTAACAGTATTCAGGGCGGCGAAAATAATCAAGGATGCATATAAGGTCCCGCTCTTTCAACGGAGGATCCAGATGAAGAAAGTAATAATGAAGGAGCAAGACCAACAATACAGGTATGCCGGTCAGTATATAAAAAATGTGGATGCCTAAGACCGTCTTATTCCACGGCAAACCCAAGAGGTATACTCCATTGTGGTAAGTCCTGTCAGTATGTCAGATCCAGTGAAGTAAACCACCCCAGATCAAGACAGTCAGTTATATCCAATTCAGTGGAAATATTATATGAGAATGAATAAAAGAAACCTGAGTTGGAAACGGTTTCTTCAACTCAGAAAGAGTATTTAACCATGAGCAACCAAATCTCGAGGACGAGATTTCTTTAAGGGGGGAAGGTTTGTAACAACCTGGATTTTAGTCCTTTTCTTTTTCCTTTGATTTTCTTGGATTTCCTGATTTGATTTGCTTTTCCATGGCTACATGGTTCTGAAATTTGGGAAGATCATGTCCTCCTAGGTTTTCTAGTGGCTTGTCACCTTCATCATCATCCCAAGATCATTTAATTTCCATCCTTGACCTAACCTAAAATTCTTTTCTTGGGACTATTCCTTTACTGATAAAGGAATAACCCTTAAAACCCTAGGTTGTGAAGCAACCTATATTTATGTCACTCCTAAAATTCCCAAATAATTCTCATAAATTGTTTGGGTCCTATCTTGCTCAAATATGGCAAAATATTTCATTGCCATGTTCAAAAATAATCCTCCAATTTTTTTTCCTATTCTGCCCTAAATGGCACTTTGCAAAGGAAGTGCTATTTATATTTGCTTGATTTACCCCAAACTTCTTGGACAACTTTTCCTGTCCATATCATTGGCTCATGCCAAAATTCAACTCACTTTGCCTAGTAAATATTCCTCAGCAATTTTTCAAAGTTCCTGTCTATGGGAAGTGATTGTGAAGGAAGTACAATCTAGGCATATCCAAATGAGTTGCAATTTTTCAAGGTCCTTCCTATGGTCAAATCATGACTCTCCACCAAATATGAGCTCATGTAACTCATCTATGTGAGCCCAGCTCCAAATCTTAGTTTCTGGTAAGATTTTCAGTTTGTGAAGCAACTATATTTTATATTGCTTCATTTAAGCTAAGAATTTTCCAGGGCATTCTTCAATCCATATCAAGTCCCCCACCAAGTTTTAGCTCAACTAGTTAATCCAATTGCCCTGTGCAATTTTTCCTAGTTTCTATCCAGAATGAAGCTTTGTGAAGAAAGTGTCACTTTGGTATTTCCAAATGGCATGAAATTTTTACAACACCTTCATATCATCATATAACCCCTCTCTGCCAATTTTCAGCTCACAGAGATCAAGTATGTGAGTGCATCATCCAAATCCCCAATTCTGGTCAGTATGGCACTTTCTACTGCTACCACCATCTAAACTCCTCCTCTTAGTCTGATATTTGGTGATCAACATCACCTTAGTATGTGATCATCATTAGACAGACTAGTTACCACGTTACCAAGTTGGTTTAACCATAGAGAGTTACAAACACCTTCTTACTGATTTACTTTTGGGAGCTAAGTGCAAATCTCTTCGTTGCCCCTGGACCGATTTATTTCTTCAGTTGGACTAAGGGCACCAAGGTCCATCCACTGGACATGGTTGGCCACGCCAAAGAGCGCTGCTTGCGCCAGTGCGCGTGGTGATCACGCTGGCGTCATGGCTGCAGGCGTGCTCTGGCTTGTTCCGGCCACTATGCTCGTCTCCTCCCTCCTCGTCTCGACCTCAAACCTTGTCCAGGAGCTCGCCCATGCTCGACTGCGTCGCCCTGCATCGGTGCCTCGTCGTGGTTCACCATAAATGAGCTGCTAGCTCCATGCCCGTGCCATGCTCAGCCTCTGCCCACCACTATAGCACTGCTCAAGCTCGTTTGCGAGCTTCAGAGCCTTTCCCGCGACTATTTAAGCGTGCCTCGAGTCCCTCCGCACCTCACCAGCCTCTTCCCAAGCCTCCTCGCCCACCAGAGCCCTCGGCCCTCTCTTCTTTTCGCTGGAGTTCGCCTCGGCCATCGCCGGTCTTCTCGTTTCCGGCGAACCTAGCCCCTCTCCTCTCTTCTAGAGTTGTCCACCATGCTCCCCTCCTCCCAGAGAGCCTCCCCACCCCACTCGTTTGACCCCGGAGTCGCTCTGGCCCCGCCTCCCGGCGCTTGGCCGTCGCCATTGCTATCCACCACCACCCCGACCGAGTCCATCCAAGCCTCCTCTCTCCCTCCCGACTCCACCTCTGTCCTCCCCGTGCTCCGCTTAGTCGTCCCACCCCTTGCCCCCTCACCGGAGTGGCCGCAGCGCTGAGCCCCTCCACCACCGGCCGCCTCTGTCTACCCTTGGTCCTCCTCCGCCCCCGCGTCCTCCTCTCCTCCCTGGGGACATCCGACCCCCTGAACGAACGCGCCACGCCGGGCCGCACTTTTCGATGGCCTCACCCTGGCCGGGGACGGCCGGAGCCGGCAAGGCCGCCGCCGCTCCCTCCCCTGCTCCTATCCTCTGTTCACGTGAGAATAGGAGTGAGAGGAGGAAGATGACGTGCGCCCTGATAAACCACAAGTATAGGGGATCGCAACAGCTTTCGAGGGTAGAGTATTCAACCCAAATTTATTGATTCGACACAAGGGGAGCCAAAGAATATTCTCAAGTATTAGCAGCTGAGTTGTCAATTTAACCACACCTGGAAACTTAGTATCTGCAGCAAAGTGTTTAGTAGCAAAGTAATATGATAGTGATGGTAACGGTAACGAAAGAGTAGTGAAAGCAAAGTAATGTTTTTGGTATTTTGTAGTGATTGTAACAACGGAAACGGGAAAGTAAATAAGCATAAACCAGTATATGGAAAGCTCGTAGGCATCAGACCAATGATGGATAATTATGCCAGATGTGGTTCATCATGTAACAGCCATAACATAGGGTGACACAGAACTAGCTCCAATTCATCAATGTAATGTAGGCATGTATTCCAAATATAGTCATACGTGCTTATGGAAAAGAACTTGCATGACATCTTTTGTCCTACCCTCCCGTGGCAGCGGGGTCCTTACGGAAACTAAGTGATATTAAGGCCTCCTTTTAATAGAGAACCGGAACAAAGCATTAACACATAGTGAATACATGAATTCCTCAAACTACGGTCATCACCGGTAAGTATCCCGATTATTGTCACTTCGGGGTTAACGGATCATAACACATAATAGGTGACTATATACTTGCAAGATAGGATCTAGAACTCTCATATATTGATGAAAACATAATAGGTTCAGATCTGAAATCATGGCACTCGGGCCCTAGTGACAAGCATTAAGCATAGCAAAGTCATAGCAACATCAATCTTAGAACATAGTGGATACTAGGGATCAAACCCTAACAAAACTAACTCGATTACATGGTGAATCTCATCCAACCCATCACCGTCCAGCAAGCCTACGACAGAATTACTCACGCACGGCGGTGAGCATCATGAAATTGGTGATGGAGGATGGTTGATGATGACGACAGCGACGAATCCCCCTCTCCGGAGCCCCAAACAGACTCCAAATCAGCTCTCCCGAGAGGTTTTAGGGCTTGGCGGCGGCTCCGTTTTGTAAAACATTATGATTTCTTCTCCTTTATTTTTTTCTCCCCGAAAGCAGTTATTATATAGAGTTGGAGTTGGAGTCGGGGGGTCTCTAGGGGCCCACGAGGTAGGGGGGCGCGCCCTAGGGGGGGGGGCTCCCCCCACCCTCACGAGAAGGGTGTGGGCCCCCTGGTCTTCATCTTTGGCGAGGATTTTTTATTATTTATTGTAAGATATCCCGTGGAGTTCTAGATCATTCTGAGAACTTTTTTTTTCTGCACATAAAACAACATCATGGCAATTCTGCTGAAAACAACGTCAGTCCGGGTTAGTTCCATTCAAATCATACAAGTTAGAGTCCAAAACAAGGGCAAAAGTGTTTGGAAAAGTAGATACGTTGGAGACGTATCAACTCCCCCAAGCTTAAACCCTTGCTTGTCCTCAAGCAATTCAGTTGACAAACTAAAAGAAATAAAGAAAAACTTTTACAAACTCTGTTTGCTCTTATTGTTGTAAATATGTAAAGCCAGCATTCAAGTTTTCAGCAAAGATTATAACTAACCACATTAGCAATAATTCTCAGTTCTCATGATTACCCATACCAATAGCATAATCAACTAGCAAGCCATAATAATAAATCTCGGATGACAACACTTTCTCAAAACAATCATAATATGATATAACAAGATGGTATCTCGCTAGCCCTTTCTGAGACCGCAAAACATAAATGCAGAGCACCTTTAAAGATCAAGGACTGACTAGACATTGTAATTCATGGTAAAAGAGATCCAATCATAGTCACACCCAATATAAATTAACAGTAATGAATGCAAATGACAGCGGTGCTCTCCAATTGGTGCTTTTTAATAAGAGGGTGATGATTCAACATAAAATTAAATAGATAGGCCCTTCGCAGAGGGAAGCAAGGATTTGTAGAGGTGCCAGAGCTCGGTTTTGAAATAGAGGTGAATAACATTTTGAGCGGTATACTTTCATTGTCAACATAACAACCAAGAGATGGCGATATCTTCCATGCTACACACATTATAGGCGGTTCCCAAACAGAATGGTAAGGTTTATACTCCCCATCCACCAACAAACGTCAATCCATGGCTTGCTCGAAACAACAAGTGCCTCCAACATACATCAGGTCCCAGGGGGAGTTTTGTTTGCAATTATTTTGATTTAGTTTGCATAAAGCATGGGATTGGGCATCCCGATGACCAGCCCTTTATCTCGTGAGTGAGGAGCGGAGTCCACTCCTCTTGAGAATAACCTGCCTAACATGGAAGATACAGACAGCCCTAGTTGATATATGAGCTATTCGAGCATACAAAACATGATAATTATTTGAAGGTTTAGAGTTTGGCACATACAAATTTACTTGGAACGACAGGTAGATACCGCATATAGGAAGGTATAGTGGACTCATGTGGAATAACTTTGGGGTTTAAGGAGTTTGGATGCACAAGCAGTATTCCCGCTTAGTACAGGTGAAGGCTAGCAAAAGACTGGGAAGCGACCAACTAGAGAGCGACAACAGCCATGTACATGCATTAAAATTAATAAACATTCGATGCAAGCATGAGTAGGATATAATCCACCATGAACATAAATATCGTGAAGGCTATGTTGATTTGTTTCAACTACATGCGTGAACATGTGCCAAGTCAAGTCACTTAAATCATTCAGAGGAGGATACTGCCCTATCATACCACATCATAACCATTTTAATAGCATGTTGGCACGCAAGGTAAACCATTATAACTCATAGCTAATCAAGCATGGCATAAGAAACTATGATCTCCAATTGTCATTGCAAACATGTTTATTCATAACGAGCTGAATCAAGAACGATGAACTCGTCATATTTACAAATACAAAAGAGTTCGAGTTCATACCAGCTTTTCCCGTCTCAGTCAGTCCATCATATATCATCATAATTGCCTTTCACTTGCACGACCGAACGATGTGAATAATAATACTAAGAGTGCACGTGCATTGGACTAAGCTGGAATCTGCAGGCATTCAATAAACAGGAGAAGACAAGGCAATATGGGCTCTTCTGTCAGATAAACAATAATGCATAAAAGAGCCACTTCAACAATTTAATCATGATCATCTCCTACTGACCCCAAAGAAAGAAAAGAAATAAAACTATTTACACGGAAAGCTCCCAACAAGAAAAAGAAGAACATGAAATATTTTTGGGTTTTCTTTTTAATTACTACTATAGGCATGGAAAGTAAATTAATTAAAAGCTACAACTAAATTTTTTTGGTTTTCTTAAGGTTTATTAAACACACAAGAAGAAAGCATAAAAGGAAATAAACTAGCATGGATGATACAATGAAAAAGTATGAGCACCGACATCTAGCAATGAGTGTGTGTGAACATAAATGTAATGTTGGTGGGAAATACGTACTCCCCCAAGCTTAGGCTTTTGGCCTAAGTTGGTCTATGGCCACGGCTGGCCTGGCTGATATCCATAATAATAGTTGTTGGGGTCGTACTGTGATGCAGCAGCTATCGCATCCTGAGCTGCAGCGTGGCGACGGGCGGCCTCCGCTCTCCTCTCGTACTCATATGCCTCCTCTCTGGTATGTTCTTTGTTCCATAAATCCTCAAATATTCTAGAAAAAATCATATTTAATTTTCAGGGCATTTGGAGAACTTTTATTTTCGAGGTATTTTTATATTGGACAGATAATCAGATAACAGACAGAAAATTATTTATTTTTACTTTATTTCAACTAAATAACAGAAAGTATAGAGAGGGTATAGAAGGTTGTGCTTCTAGTTTCATCCATCTCATGCTCGTCAAAAGGAATCCACTAACAAGGTTGATCAAGTCTTGTTAACAAACTCATTCCGATTAACATGAAACCGGAGAAATTTCGAATAACACTAGGTTACCTCAACGGGGATATGCACATCCCCAATAAGAAGTATATCATATTTCTTCTTGACAGTAGGAAGAGGAAATTCAAAACCTCCAAATATAATCGATGGAATTTTTCCGATAGAATTGATACTATGAACTTGAGGTTGTTCCCTCGGAAAGTGTACCGAATGCTCATTACCATTAACATGAAAAGTGACATTGCCTTTGTTGCAATCAATAACAGCCCCTGCAGTATTAAGAAAAGGTCTTCCAAGAATAATAGACATACTATCGTCCTCGGGAATATCTAGAATAACAAAGTCCATTAAAATTGTAACGTTTGCAACTACAACAGGCACATCCTCACAAATACCGACAGGTATAGCAGTTGATTTATCAGCCATTTGCAAAGATATTTCAGTAGGTGTCAACTTATTCAAATCAAGTCTACGATATAAATAGAGAGGCATAACACTAACACCGGCTCCAAGATCACATAAAGTAGTTTTAACATAATTTCTTTTAATGGAGCATGGTATAGTAGGTACTCCTGGATCTCCAAGTTTCTTTGGTATTCCACCCTTAAAAGTATAATTAGCAAGCATGGTGAAAATTTCAGCTTCCGGTATCTTTCTTTTATTTGTAATAATATCTTTCATGTACTTAGAATAAGGATTTGTTTCGAGTATATCAGTTAATCACATATGCAAAAAGATAGGTCTAATCATTTCAGCAAAGCGCTCAAAATCCTCATCATCCTTTTTCTTGGATGGTTTGGGAGGAAAAGGCATGGGTTTCTGAACCAAAGGCTCTCTTTCTTTACCATGTTTCCTAGCAACGAAGTCTTTCTTATCGTAACGTTGATTATTTGATTGTGGGTTATCATGATCAACAGCAGGTTCAATTTCTACATCATTATCATTACTAGGTTGAGCATCATTATGAACATCATCATTAACATTTTCAATAGGTTCGTGTTCATTACCAGATTCAGTTTCAACATCATAAATAGAAATATCATTTGGATTATCAGATGGTTCAGCAATAGGTTCACTAGAAGTTTGCATAGTTCTATCATTTCTCTTTTTCTTCTTTTTAGAAGAACTAGGTGCATCAATATTATTTCTCTGAGAATCTTGCTCAATTCTCTTAGGATGGCCTTTAGGATACAAAGGTTCCTGAGTCATTCTACCAGTTCTAGTAGCCACTTTAACAGCATAATCATTTATCTTACTATTCATCTCATTGAGCAATTCCTTTTGAGCTTTAAGTACTTTTTCTACTTGAGTCATAACCATAGAGGCAAGTTTGCTAACAAGTTTAAGTTCACCTCTAATATTAGCCATATAATCACCCAAGTATTTAATCATATCAGCATCCTGTTTTAATTGTCTACCAAAATAAGCATTGAAGTCTTCTTGCTTAAACGTTAAATTATCAAACTCATCCAAGCATTGACTAGCAATTTTAGCAGGAGGGATTTCAGCTTTATCATATCTATAGAGAGAATTTACCTTTACAACCTGTGTCGGGTTATCGGGGTCTGGAGGTTCTTCAATAAATAAAGGATTAAGATCATATGTTTCTTCAACAGGCGGTAAATTAAGACCATGTATTTCTTCAATAGGAGGTAAATTCTTAACATCTTCAACTTTAATACCTTTTTCTTTCATAGATTTCTTTGCCTCTTGCATATCTTCAGGACTGAGAAATAGAATACCTCTCTTCTTCGGAGTTGGTTTAGGAATAGGATCATTAATTGGAGCAGGAGCTGGCTCAGGAGGTGCCCAATTATTTTCATTTGTCAACATATTATTCAATAAGATTTTAGCTTCATCTGGTGTTCTTTCCCTGAAAAGAGAACCAACACAACTATCCAGGTAATCTCTCGAAGCATCGATTAGTCCATTATAAAAGATATCAAGTATTTCATTTTTCTTAAGAGGATGATCAGGCAAAGCATTAAGTAACTTGAGAAGCCTCCCCCAAGCTTGTGGGAGACTCTCTTCTTTAATTTGCACAAAGTTGTATATTTCCTTTAAAGCAGCTTGTTTCTTATGAGCAAGGAAATATTTAGCAGAGAAGTAATAGATCATATCCTAGGGACTACGCACACAACCAGGATCAAGAGAATTAAACCATATCTTAGCATCACCCTTTAATGAGAATGGAAATATTTTAAGGATATAAAAGTAGCGAGATCTCTCATCATTAGTAAACAGTGTGGCTATATCATTTAATTTAGTAAGATGTGCTACAACAGTTTTAGATTCATAGCCATGAAAAGGATCAGATTCAACCAAAGTAATTATATCAGGATCAACAGAGAATTCATAATCCTTATCAGTAACACATATATGTGAAGTAGCAAAAGCAGGGTCAGGTCTCATCCTAGCATTTGGAGATTGCTTATTCCATTTAGCTAATAACCTTTTGAGTTCATATCTATCTTTGCAAGCTAAAATAGCTAAAGAAGCATCTTGATCAAATAAATAACCCTCATGAATAACAAGTGATTCTTCATCATCACTTTCATTTTCATAATCAGATTCAATATTTTCAATCTCTCTAGCCCTAGCAAGTCGTTCCTCGAGAAAATCACTAAGTGGCATAGTAGTATTAGGCATAGAGGTAGTTTCATCATAAGTATCATGCATAGCAGAAGTAGCATCATCAATAACATGCGACATATCATAACAAATAGCAGAAGCAGGTTTAGGTATCGCAAGCTTACTCATAACAGAAGGTGAATCAAGTGCAGAGCTAGATGGCAGTTCCTTACCTCCCCTCGTAGTTGAGGGATAGATCTTGGTTTTTGGATCTCTCAAGTTCTTCATAGTGATAAACAGATATAAATCCCAAGTGACTCAAAGAATAGAGCTATGCTCCTCGGCAACGGCGCCAGAAATTAGTCTTGATAACCCACAAGTATAGGGGATCGCAACAGCTTTCGAGGGTAGAGTATTCAACCCAAATTTATTGATTCGACACAAGGGGAGCAAAATAATATTCTCAGGTATTAGCAGCTGAGTTGTCAATTCAACCACACCTGGAAACTTAGTATCTGCAACAAAGTGTTTAGTAGCAAAGTAATATGATAGTGATGGTAACGGTAACAAAAGAGTAGTGAAAGCAAAGTAATGTTTTTGGTATTTTATAGTGATTGTAACAATAGCAACGGGAAAGTAAATAAGCATAAACCAGTATATGGAAAGCTCATAGGCATCGGATCAATGATGGATAATTATGCCGGATGTGGTTCATCATGTAACAGTCATAACATAGGGTGACACAGAACTAGCTCCAATTCGTCAATGTAATGTAGGCATGTATTCCGAATATAGTCATACATGCTTATGGAAAAGAACTTGCATGACATCTTTTGTCCTACCCTCCCGTGGCAGCGGGGTCCTTACGAAAACTAAGGGATATTAAGGCCTCCTTTTAATAGAGAACCGGAACAAAGCATTAGCACATAGTGAATACATGCACTACAAAAAAATACACTTCCGTGATGATACGTGTTTGTCACAGTAGGTCGCGTTTTCTGTCATGCATGTACATCCATGACAAATTTATGACAGAATCAAGATAGTCATACCTGTGCTGTCGTAGAAGTGTTCCATGACATTGCCAAAATTATCATCACGGAAGTGTCCACTTCCATGACGATAAATCACGCATCACAGAAGTGCTTTCTTCAAGGGTGACCGACACGTGGCATCCACCATAACGGAATGCCGTTAAGCTATCGGGTCGGATTTTGGATCCGATAACCCGTTAAGAGCCACGACCAATGCTGATTTTCCACGTGTAAAATTCTCATTGGCTGACGGATCCATGCGTCAGCTCCGCGTTGGCACAGGTGTCACTCATCCAACGGTCGAGATGGGCCTATGATATGTTGACACGTGGACCGGCCCAAAAGTGGCCCACAAAGATTAAATGGGCCGGCCCAACCGAAGGCCCATAAGATTTAGCGGACCATAATGGGCCAGCCCAGCTAAAGGCCCAAAAAATTTAGCGGACCATAATGGGCTGGCCCAGCTAAAGGCCCACACGATTTTGCAGACCATAATGGGACGGCCCAGCTAAAGGCCCACAAGATTTTGCGGACCACAATGGGTCGGCCCAGCTAAAGGCCCACAAGATTCTGCCGATCATAATGGGCCGGCCCAGCTAAAGGCCCAACATTCTCTATCAAATCGGCCCATCAACGACCTATCCTAAACTTGTCATTAATGCGGCCCATGGTCACTTCTGGCCCGTTAACAGTCCGCTAAGTAATTGGGCCGAATTACGGCCCGGTGTATTTCCAGCCTGTTAAAGGTCCGGTTTCATTTGGGCCCATTTACAGGCCATCAAAACTTTCGGCCCATAAACGACCATGAAGGATTTGGGTCATATTCGGCCATGTCTGACATTCGGCCTGTTAGAGGCCCACTATAGCTTTGGGCCACTTTCAGCCTGTTGTCATTTTCGGCATGTTAACGCCGGACGTAAACCATGGGCCATATGTGGCCCAACATCATATCGGGCCCACTAACGGCCCATATAAAAATTACGATAATCTAGCCCGACCGAAGTTCCGGCCTATTAAAGGCCCGTGTATTAGGTCGGCGCATTTACGGCCCGTCCGAATTTCGGCCTGTTAAAGTCCAGTGGGTTATTTGGCACAATCAGGGCCCAATCTCACTTTCGGTCTTTTAAAGGCCCATGTATTTTATGGGCTCGAGATATTTACACGTGTAAACGGCCTATTTTTACTGAGGGCCCAAATTATGTTTAGGCCTGTTAAAGGCCCACTATGGGCACATGCCTACGAGAAAAATATGAAAGCTTATGCTGATTTAGGCCCAGATATTTTTAGTGGGCTACATGCCAATTTCGGCCCGTAATTGTTTTAGCCCAATTGGAATGGTCCCGACGAATGTTGGCATGTTGGGCTCCTACGAAGGTTCGGCCGAATACATTACTAAGATAAACCTACACTATACAAAAATAGCGTCGTAATTACTACATCCTGAGGTAGCATCATAAATGTTGTATCACTACAAAATAAATTCCAACCATACAACAAAAGGCTTGCTGGCATAAAGTTTATAGTCCTTCCAGATAAAAGCACCATCAGATGTATAGAAGCACATATCATTTAACCTGAGTGCTAATGCTTCAGGCTGTAGAATCTGATGGAGCAGCACGATCTCCACCTTTTTTCTGCCATTGCTCTTGAACAACGAAGCGAATGTCTGATAGTCTGGTTTCAAAACCATTATATCTTGATGACATTTCTCAACCACTATTCTTGTTTCCGAAACAACATCCATTAGGGATTGGACTTGTGTCTGGAGCACAGATATATCACTTTGTCTAGTAGGAAGATTTTGTTCAGTAGGCAATTTGGACGAGGTTACCTTGACAACCAACCCAGAATTACGCAGGAAGGTGCTTTTTGCACTGTTAGTGGAGAGATACCGACGCACTGCAGCAAGAGGTGACATTGTGCCTATAGTAGCCTCATCACCTTCAAGTGGTTGTGGCTGTTCAATCATTTGTTCCATAGCCTCCTGAAAGTTTGAACTTGTAGATTAGTGTACCAGATAAGTTACTAATGAGACAAAAACAAACAAAGTAGGTTAAACATTTATACATAACTTATTTTGGGGAACTACTGTAATACATTAGCATGTATTGTAGTGCCAACTACATAATAAAATCACTTTCGGAACATATGTCCATGTAGCATGCCTACTATATTGTCTATTTCCTCACATTCGTTGACATCTAAGGATAAAGAGACATGGTTTAAAGTAGGATGAACATAGTATGACATCATTCATATCATGGGCAAACAAATATAAAACAAACAGGCTATTTTATCATTGTGTGCGCACGTGAACATAACAACTAGATTACAGATCAAGACCAAAAGAATATCCTTCATCTCTTTTAAACCATGTAAGGTGAAATGATACGTTAAGACAACTGTGAATAAAAGTGAACAGAGTAACTGACATTGGCTGCAAACCAAGTAGTTAAATGAACACATCACAATACCAATCAGTTCAAGGCAGGAGGAGTAAGGACTTACAACAACGGCTTGAACTGGTGTGCTCATGCCCTTCATCTTGCTGGTGTGGCAATCCTTGAAGATTTGCACTGCATTCGGTTCGGGTGGCCTTTTTAAACTTGAACCTCATCTGTTGAAAAAAGAATGTGATTCTTATTAGGATGAAGCTATAAAGTATGGGACAGAGCAAGACAATATTACTAATTGCAATGAATAACATTACTTACGGATAAATGGTCAAGGAAGGTGTTAAACTGGGTATTCTCTTTCTCATTCCTGTACTGGATCCACGTTGGGAGGATACGTGCATGACACCTAACGGCAATGGCTGCCTCTAATACTAACTTGGATGACTCTGTAGCATCACGTGGCCTTTTTAAACCTGCCTCAAAATGGATCTCTATTCTTCCTCCTTTAGATTTTGTTAATCTGTCAAGCATTATCCCTGATGTCTGTTTCCGCTTGCGCCGTGGTGCTAGTTCAACAACAAATATGGAAAGTGTTAGTGTATATCAAACTATGAGAGTACATATAAAGGAGCATGCAACTGCAACTTGACTAGGTCAGGTACCGTCTTGGTGTTGATGCTCATGAGGTTCATCTGATCTTGCCAGGTCTTGTTGTGTCAGCAGTGCTTCGAAAGTAGTGTTAGGTATGAAGGCAACTTGGGAACTGGCCAGTTTCGGAGCAAACAAACGAGTAACTGGTTGAGATGCTGGTACAGTTGAAGCGGATGCTGCAGCTGGTGGAGTAGGTGATACTGTGTTTGTAGATTTAGCCGGTGGACTTGGACCTTCTACTGCACTATAAGTACCAGCAGAATCTCGACGGCAGAACCTTTTCTGTTTCACCTGATGAGTAATAGCACTCCCTACTATATTATTTTCCTTGCTCTTTTTTGACTTTGCCATGTCAATCTGACCCACAACACAAAAGAATAAAATCACTCTTCAGAACTCATTGATGCATGATACATACAAGCAATACTTTGATGTAAGACAACGTATGAGGATGGAATATGTAAGAAAAACAGGACGACATGACATATTCACAACTACGATGTGCAAACTAAGCAGAATGATTTTCAAGAAAATAGAAGTAATGCAAGCTAGACACCATATGAAAGATGCAACCAATATTACTCTGCCAAGTTAAAAGTGTCTTGTCATAAGTGGCAATTCGAAAAATTAGAAGCAGTATGACGTAGAAATCAATGCAAGATGCAACCACTATCAAACTGTCATGTTAAAAGCGTCCAATCATGAGTGAGTGATGCGGGATACACAACAGCAGTACTTTGATGTAAGAACATTGTATGAGAGATAGATGTAGTGTATTCTAGACACAGAAAGCCATGTCATATGCACATGTATAACGTATAAACTCAGCAGGTGCAATTTAATCAAAATAGAAGAAATATAGGCTAGACAACATATGCAACATGAAACCAATTGTCACACTGTCAACTTAGAGCAAGCACATGCGATGGTGGAGTACGGGAATTGAACTCATCATGTAGACTTGGGACTTCAACTTCATTAGCAGTAGCAGTGGCAAATCTAGAGAGTCTTTGTTTGCGTCGGTGCGGAGGACCACCAACATCCCCTAACTTACTCTTTTCCTTCCTATTTTTTGATATTGCCTTATGAAGTCAAAACCACAAGAAGATGAATAAAATTAGCTCCGCACAATTGGTTGATGCATGATACAGACGAACACTACTTTGATGTAAGGCAAGCGCAGGATAGGAGGATGGAATACATACAAAAAAAGACAACGTTTCATATTCACATGTATGATAGGAGGATGGAATATGTATGAAAAAACAGTAAGCGGAAGGCATTTCAACAAAATTAGAAGAAATGAAAGCTAGGCACCATATGAATATGCAACCAATATCACTCTATCAGGTAAAAAGTGTCTTGTCGTAAGTGCCATTTCAAGAAATTAGAAGAAGTACAAGCTAGAAGAGAATGCAAGATGCAACCTACATCACAGTCCCAAGTTAAATGTGTCTTATGGGTAAGTGATCGTTGCAGGTATAAGTTGTAAGCTACGCAGATGCAATTCAACATAATCAGAAGCAATACAAACTAGACATCATACGGAAAACGCAACCACGTATAATAGTTCCAAGTAAGAGCAAGCACCTGTGATGGTGGAGTAGGGGAGATGTGCTCATCATGTACACGTATGTTCTAGAAACAGTAACACGTGTCATATTCACAGGCATTATGTGTAAAGTAAGCAGATGCAATTCAAGTTAGAAGCAATACAAGCTAGACATCATATGCAACATGCAACCACATATAATAGTGTCAAGTTAGAGCAAGCACCTGTGATGGTGGAGTAGGGGAGATGTGCTCATCATCTACACAGCTATGTTGACTGTCTAGCCTTTTGTTGTCTTGTGAATCTTGTTGGGAGGATGGCGGAGTAGAATCTGTAGAGACCCCCTGTTTGAGTTGCTCCGAAGGACCACCATCATCCACTGCTGGACTAATTTCCTTCAGCTGTAATGATTTTGCATTGTGAAGTCAAATCGATAAGAAAAAGGAATAAATTTTGCTCTTCAGAACTCATTCATGCATGATACTGACAAACACTACTCGGATGAAAGGCAAACACATGATGCGAGGATGGAATATGTATGAAAAACAGGATGGTGTGACATATTCACACCTATGATGTGGTAACTAAGCAGAAGACATTTCAACAAATTAGAAGCACTACAAGCTAGACACCATATGAAAGATGCAACCAATATCAATCTGCCAAGTTCAAACTGTATGGCGTTTCAACAAATTAGAAGCAGTACATGCTAGAAATCATATGCAAGACACAACCAATATCACAGTGGCGACTTAAAGGTGCCTTATCATAAGATATAGTATGTACCAAAAATAGGAAAGCGTGTCATATTCACATGTATCATGTGTAAGCTAAGCAGATGCAGTTTACACTAATTAGGAGAAATACGAGCTAGACACCATATGCAACATGCAACTAGATATCACACTGCCAAGTTAGAGCAAGCACCTTGGATGGTGGAGTAGGGGAGCGGAGACTTGGACCTTGTAATGCACTATCAGTACAAGGAGAATCGGTACAGATGGTCCGTTTATGTTGCTGCAGAGGACCACCATCATCACCTTCCTTACTCTTTTCCTTCCTCTTTCTTGATTTTGCCTTGTCAAGTCAAACCCACAAGAAAAAGGAATAAAATTTTCTCTTCAGAACTCATTGATGCATGATACTGACAAACACTACTTTCATGTAATACGAACACTACGTATCACACTGCCAAGTAAGAGCAAGCACCTGCGATGGTGGTGTGGGGGAATTGCGGTGATCAACTAGAGAGCTATGTTGACTACCTTCATTTAGCCTTGCTGTTTCTTGAGAATCATGTGGGGAGGATGACACTGCACTCTTTAAACAAGTATGGCGTCTCATAGAAACTCACCCGGGTGACTGTCTCATCATAAGTGATTGACGAGGGATACAAAAGAGCATTAGTTTGATGTACGAACATGGTTAATAGACATATGTAGTATGTATCAAAAACAGGAAGGCATGTCATTATCAAAGGTATAATGTGTAAAGTAAGCAGATGCAATTTAACCAAATTGGAAGCAATACAAGCTAGACACCGTATGCAACATGCAACCACATTTGACAGGGCGAAGTTAAAGCAAGCACCTGGGATGGTTGTGTGTGGAAATTGAGATCATCAACTGCAGAGCTAAGTTTATTGTCTCCAACTACTGACACTGCACCCGTTAGAGCGCTGGAACGCTTAGTGCTTATCTTTGAATTACATTGGAGAGACTTCTGTCTTTTCTTTTCTGCATTCATCAACACTGCATCATAGTCTAAAATACCCATGCATAAAAAAACAATAGTGTGAGTATGGGTGAAGTGTGTGCACAATTAGTACAGTGTAAAGGTAGCAGATAGCAGGTCGGTGAGAAATAAATGATGGGATACATATGATAGCTCTACAACATGCATGGCACACTAAATTACTACATGATTCTATGAAAATAACAGTCGACTGAAAGCAAATAGGCCAGTCCATTTTTTCTGCACCGTCCGATGTACAAAGAACGGGCAGATCGCCTTCATCTACCTCCAGCGAGTCAGTGTTGACAATCTTCCTCGAAACGCCAGCGACCACCGGCCCAGTATTCCTCCCCTGCCTGCACCCTCCCCTCGACCTCACCGCACCGCCGTGCTTGGCACCGCCCCCCCGACCATCCATTCAAGCCCCACCGACCTCCAGATCGGGCGCAAGCAGCTCCTGCGCCCCACACCCCTATGATAGACACTGATGCGACACTTCCCCGGGGAACAGGCGAACTAGGTGCTCCGCGCACCTAAGCGGGTGATGCTTCTTTTAATTGCGGTTCGACTGACCCTGAATTGAAATCCAGGCAGGCTACTGACCTCCAGCAAAGGTGAAATAGTAAAAGGGAGGAAACCTTGTGCATTTAGTATCACGAAGAAGATGCAGTAAGAAGCGCTCAACTAGTTTCTTTCATGGGATGAATACGGTGTGAGCGGAGACATAGGATTTGCACGAATAAGGGAAGAGGAGTACCTCTTTCTGCTGGTAGTGTTGTGTCCTCCTTCTGTTTTTCCGACGATCTTCTTGTTGTTCACCGGAAACCAGAAGTTGTGGAGGACGGTGCAGCCTTGGACGAACCCATGGCCAAGTTGTAGAGTGTGGTGCGGTGGCAATCTGTCAGCGACGGGGAAGCAGATCCGAGGCGGTGAACGACAGCGTAGCGGGAATAGCTCCGGTGCGGTGGACGGTTGCGACAGTGGAGCCGTAGCAGTGAGGCGCAGGACGGCGTGGTCGGAGTGGTTCTGGTACGGCGCACGTTGGTGTCGGCATCGTGGAGGCAGCTCTGCCTCGGCTTCAGCTGCTAAGTCCTTGAGGGAGTTGCGGTTGCGGTTGCGTTGGACGACGATGTCGGGGTACCGGCTCCGGCGTGATGGAGGAGGGCGGCGGTGGATTGGCCGCTATGGGGTGGAGGACGGAGGAGGCTGGGGTTTCGCGGTTGGTGGAGAGGGCGTTTTCGCGCACACGGAGTATGAATGGGGAAACAGAGGGAGGCGAGGAACTAAGGGGGAACAATGTTTCGGTTTGAGACGCGCTTGTTTGAAATTTGGGGAAAGTTACCAACTTTCCCCCCATCTAAAATTTCGTACATATTGCGGGTTGGGGGTAGGACAGTCATGTCAGGTGTCCCAAATGTGGGCAGGGTAGATTTCGGCCGAGCGCATGGGTAGGCGCCCACGGCGTATGAATGCTTCTCTGGCGTCTCGGTGAAGTTACAAACCTACCCCGGTTTAGAACTTTGGACATCGGGCCGATAGGCTACACATGCCAGAGTCAGGACAGTAATTTCCTACCACCAAAACATTAGTCTCGCGCGGTTTCGGGTGACCAGAGGCCTATTTGGCGCTTCGTTCAATAGTTGGGAGCAGAAGCATTAGGCCTCCTTTGGTTTGTAGGATTTTTGTAGGAATTCTATAGGATAGGATTTGCAATGGAAAAATTCCTTTGAAGCCCTTTGGTTTGTAGGAATGGATTCCTATTCCTGTGTAGGATAGGAATCAATCCTTCACGTTTTGGAGGGAAAAAAACATTAGCCTAGACTCAATGGAAAAAATCCCATCCTATGCAGCAAATGAGATCTCTTTCTCTATAGGAATTGACATGCATGTCATCTCACTTCCTATGATTTTCCTATTCCTATAAAATTCCTATCCTATGAACCAAAGAAGGCCTTAACGTTTTCGGTTCTCTTGAATTGAACTTTTAGGATTTGTCAAACTTCACAAATCTTTACTCTTGAAAATCCTAAAGCTACGATTATTTTGAAAAGGAGGGGGTACATTTGAATATACATTGTACACGAGTATATATTAAAAAATATGCAACTTACCTCAGTTCATGCATGGTTCCAAATATAATCTCCTTGGTTGCAAAAAAAGTTAGATATGCGTATGAATATATATAGCATGTTCAAACTCACAACAAAGATTGATGTCGCCTTTTACATCTGATTTACAAATGCCATTATCTCGGGTTCAAATAGATGAATGCACTTCCTATGAATTCGAATCTTCGAAACCCCCTTTATGTTGAATTCGACATGTATTCTATTTCGTAGCTAGCAATTTGGAATGTATCCATGCAAGTGACAAATGTATAAAGTGCTTCACACTAACAACATGGAGTGCACTAATTAATGTTTATATATGAATTGCAAAAGCATCCATTGCCTGTATTTCAAACCGCTCTCACTCTATGGATCGATAATATGAAATAAACACATGCACATACTAGAATTCAATTGCAGTTGAAGAAAGAGCCTACTCCTGGTACTATATATTAGTGATAGGGGTGTGTACAAAGTACACGTGAATACCAGGCATTGTGTGTGTGTGTGTATACTATCGACGAACTAGCCTCCAAGCTTGTATAACATACTAAGGGCCTAGGGTTACAAATCATATATAGTCGGCTTATCACTAGTGGGGATAGAGTCCTCCGCGACTCTGGTAGCTTCATGTTGTACGCTGAGTCCTCCACATGGGTCTTCGTATAACACGTCTCGGTCCAACCTATATGTGGCATAGGATGGAACCGACCCATGAGTCTTCATGTTGACCCACCACAACTAGAAATGATGTGCCCACCACACCACACACGCAATCAGCCACTAAGAAAATAAGCATATACAATAGTACAACGGTATCTAGCCCACGATATGTCTCCATATTTTGTTGATGACACTGACGGACTTTGCATTTGATGCGTGCTCCATATTTTGTTGACGACACTTACGGTCGTTGTATTTGAAGCAAAAGCACGATATGGTCACTGGACTTCGGAATAATCTCATCACGGTCACCACATACATTTTGTCGTGCTAACCAACATGTGGTTGGATGGTTAGAGGACAGTGGTTTCTCGAGCCCACCAAGGTTAAAGTCCCGGTGCTCGCATTTATCTTGTGTTAATTTCAGTATTTTCCGGCGATGTACGTTCAGTGGGAGGAGACGTTCCACTCGACTACGAGGCACCTATGGTGACTTCGTAAAATCTCAAGATCATATATGATGGCCCACTCTCTCGAAGGTGCTCATAGGGGTAGGGTTCGCGTGTGTGCGCTTATAGCGGTGAGTGCTTGCGCGTATATATGAGCCCTTGCGTCTATACCATGTTAAACAAATATATATCATGATTATACGGTCACTGGCTCACCCGTACAACTCCGTATTTTGTTGATGACACAATCAATTGACCAGTCAAACGTTCCACGCGACGCAACTAGTGTTGCACCATCGGGGCGCGTAACTGTGGGGCCCACCTGTCAGCCCGTATATGGAAGAAAGAAATGGTAGTTTGAGTCTGTACTGTGTTAATAAAATAGGAGTACATTTTAGGGTGATCATACGGTCACTAGCTCACCATACAGCTCCGTAATTTGTTGATAACACGATCAATTGACCAGTGAAACAGTCCACATTCAGCAGCGCACATTACCATAGGGCCCACCCGTCAGCGCGTATATGAAGGACAAAAATGGTAATAAATTAGTGGTCGGTGGGTATTCGAGGTCGTCAGACCTCTGGTTGGCAGTCATCGGCGGTTGGGGGCGTTCATTGGGCGGTGGGGTGGGGATCCCCGG
>NC_041386.1:478194212-478220654 GCF_002162155.2 Triticum dicoccoides | reverse complement strand
GGGCTAGAGGGATGGCCGGTGCGGCGGCGGACCGGCGGTGGGGAGTGGTTTCGGGGAGGGCGGGCCGGCCACGGGCGGCGGGGGCTGGCGGTTTGGCCGGTGGTGGCTGGCGGCTCAGGGGGGGGGTGGAGTTTGATGATAAACTGGAGGCCCTTGATTTCGTATCCAACGGCTGGAAAATCTAATGACCAGAGATGAAAAAGTCAGTCGACTGACGTGTAGCCTCACCCCGCACATACACATGCACGCATGCAAGACACGCACGCATGTAGGTGTGCAACACTGACACGTACACATGCACGCATGCTGGCGTGCAACACTGACACGTACACATGCACTCACGAACACACGCACGTACGCACCCATGCATGCAACACTGAAACATACCCTTGCACGCACACAACACTCGCATGCCTGCATGCACACAGCACACGACGCAAGACACACGTTCAACCTATACGTGCATGCACCCTTTGTTAAGGACATGGATTGTTACAGGTATTAATCAATCTTATCTGTGATAAGCAGAACATTGATGTTTGCAGCGGTCTTTATGAATCACAACGTATCGAACAGGCTATCAACATAGTAGGCTTATCTACATGAAAAAGATGACGCTCAATGAACAATCATCGGTTTATGAAATGCCCGCTTCTGACCGTCCTGGCCCACCAAAGGTTCCTCTGCTGCGCGCCTGCGTTGGGTCACTGACATCCATGCCATGCACCCAAAGAGCCCACATGTCAGTGGAAGAACGGCGCAGTGTCCTAGGTCAAAGTCGAGGGCGCCACTCGCGGCACGCCCGGCTAAACATGCCTCCGTGCCGCATTCAAACGCCTCCATGAAACCCGCCCGTGTGGAAGCCGAGAAACCCACTTTGGACACACGTCTGTTCATGACCGGGCCACTCCCCTATCTCCTCCACCATTTTGTCCACTCTTACAATGGCTTACGAAGAGTAGTTATTCCGCATCCAAGCCGACTGGGTAGCCCGCCGGATACGAGCTATGCAGCTCGCTGACCCACCTCCCTCCCCTCGCCCGACGGAGCCAGTTGTCGCCCCAAGCCGGTGCGCGGTTCAGCAACTCGCCGCACCAGGCCAGCTCGATGAGGAGCGACGCACGGGTGTCGTTGCTGCCGTCCACGCCGCTGCCTCGTACCGCGTCTCCCATTTCTGTGGCCAACACTCCCATGCCGGCGGCCGTGCCATGCAAGCAGCGATAGAAGCCGGGTGCGCGGAGAGCGAGGAGTCGGTGGCCAGCGCCTCCTCGTCCGCCGCCATGATCGAGGAGAAGTAGAACACGGGAGGCCGCTGCCGCTTGGGTCCCATGAAGGCCACCATGGAGGCGACGCCGGCGTACACATCAGGTGTCTTGCCGGATCTTTTTTTGCGAGGACCTTCGTTGACCCCGCATGGGCTCCACGGAAGAGGGGAATGTTAGGATGAACTCGAGCCGGTGCCGGCCATGGCGAAGTAGTGGCCGGTGATGAACTCGAACCGGTGCCAGCCACCATCATCTTCGGCACTAGCCAATGATATTAGTTGGGTAGTGGGGAAGCGATCCATCCTTTGCGCTGAAGCATATACCTCCGGGGCTCCCGGCAGTCCGGTGATCGTGCTGCCGGACATGAGGAACACAAATCGATCGGCGGGCGACCATTTAGGCCAGGTATTATATACTTGTGCTGTCCAGAACTAGCACCGCGTAGTTCATTTGAATGTAATGAAATCCGTCATGTTTGTATGAAAATCTGGTATTTTATATGATTTTCGTCGTTGTTTATATGAAATATCAGTTTGTCTACGTGTTTGCGTGAATTTCATCCGGTTGGTTGAGTTGCTGTCATAATGTGTGCAAGTACGGTTGGATGGCGTAATTTGCGGGTCGCCGGTCGGTCTGTGGGCGGCTCGGGCGGTGTTGTGGGACAAAAAATACAGCTCATGCGAGCTCGTCTCCAACGTGCGCGCTGGAGGATGCATGACAGCATGAGCACCCAAGCCATTCCTCGTTCATCGGTGGCAAAGGCACCGGTGGACAAAAGGGTCGCCAATATTTTGGCTACCCCAGGCAAGATCCAAACAGCCCCTCCCAATAGATTCAAATCCCTCGTTCGCCGTGGAATTTTGCCATGTGTTGTTTTCATGGACTAGCAAGATGCCCGTGCATTGCATGGAACATCAAGATGCATTTTTTACAAACTCCCGCATGCATGCAAGGGATAATTAATGTCCTCCTTTGCTAGTACCACGAGGCACACACCATTAATATTGCATCGATTAGTGTTAGTGGCCTTGTATATCTGCAAATTGTAATTTTGATAGTGTCCCCTTATATATAAAAATGGAGGGAGAAAGATGAGAGATAAGGTGAGGAGGAGTGGGGCGTGGTGGTGACTGGTGGTCGGACTGGGCGGAGGCATGGGGATGGACGACGCATTATGTCTAGGTTTGTATCTCTCTTACACACACCCACGTAGGTGGGGGACATGCACGAAGAGAAGAGGTGCACGCACGGCGCACGTACTCCTGTCTCTTTCCCAGCCACACCCGCGCGGGTACACGGTGGAGCTCATTTCTGTAGGAAAAAGGCAGCCCACGTGGTAATTTGGCACGTGACTGGTTGTACACTGGGTGGAGGGAGGATCGTATACCATGGGTGAACAAACAAATTGTGACTTGACGCGTTATGTTAAATTAAAAAAAAGGCAAACCATGTGGGGCCTACCTTAGAGGCAAGGCTCTATACACTGGAGTACCTTTAATGTGTCCCGTCAACTCGCAGAACGAGGAGAAGCTTGCTTAGTACGCCGTCTCCCCCTCCCACGGGTGTGGTGGCTCGCAGGATGAGGTGAAGCTTGCTTACTACGCCTTACGCCCGCTCCCTCGCCCACGCGCGCGGTGGCTCGCAGCACGAGGAGAAAATTTTACTACTCCCTCCGTTTACTCCTCGTCCCTACTACGTACTTTGGTTAGTACTCCCTCCATTTACTTATACAAGGCCACTATAAAAAATACATTTTGCATCTATACAAGGCCACAAATAGTAATCGAGACAAAAGTTACTACTCCCTCCTTTCCAGTTTATGGCTCAATTTCAAAATCTCTCCAACCAAGGTAGACGGTGAGTGGTCGAATTAATTCGTATTTTGCACAAGTAATTAGTACGCTCGTTTTTCTCAAGAAGTTATGTTTACCGAGACATTAATTAGAACAAATGCATGATGACCACTAAATTTCCATGAACTTGTACATGCATTGGTTAGTTTCCTCTTGACACTGCTTGCGTCGGGTAATCTAACGCACCTCGAAATCCAACATGTAATGGTACTACTACTAGTATAGTAGAATTGAGACTTATCAAACGGAAAAACGAATGATTTTTAGAGGAGCCCTATAAACCCTAGTGGGTACGTACTCCATAAAAACAGATTTTTCCAAAACTAAGTCGCTCCCTTTCATGAATTCTGTAGTATATTCCTCTGTCGATGCTCCGTTTCATGAATTCTGTACCTCCTGTTGCTGACATGTGGGACATATAGCAACCAGGTCGACGTGTCAAGCACCAAATAACAGTGCAGAACAGCAGGGGGGACGCACCCCACTCGTACTGGCCCAGTAGTAGTAATGAGCAATGAGACGTCAAATCACAATGCCGCACTTTCCCAGATGGACGAAGCAACCATTATTTCACACTTCGGTTCGCCATCATCTCAAACCACGTACTAGTATTGCTTATGCCTCAAGAGGGACACGCGCATCGCCTTGGTACATCTCATGACACGTGGGACCGCATGACAGGCCATGCTCCCCCGCTGATTGCTCGGTAAAATCACCTCATTTTTACTATACTTCCTCCGTATCGGTTTACTACATGGCATGCACGTCGTTCTAGGTTGAGAATTTAACTGGCTATATATGTGATGAACAGTACTCTAGCCTTTTAAAAAATGTATACTTTTGTACAGTAGTACTATCGATGGATTGCGCCATGGAGCAAAAATTGAAATTGAAAAAAAAGGTGGTACATATAGAGAGCGCTCGTCGCCAAGTTATGCATATAGTACTGTTAAAAAGGCTAGTCACAATAATGGTATCCAGCACAACCCACCCCACAAAAAAAACTAAGAGGGTGCTTGGATATGTTTTAGTCCCATGACTAAAAGTAGTGGGACTAAAACATGCTAGCCTCACCCATGCTTGGATCCAAATACTAAAAAGGCTAAAATCAAGTTAATGAGCATTTATTATCCTCCAAACCCTCCAATCCAGAACTCGCCTATGTTAAAGGAGAGGAGTTAAATGAGTACAGAGAGGACTAATCCACATTTTAGTAGGGGTACCCCTGACTAAAAAAATTTAGTCTCAAGACTAGTTTTAGCCCCTCTTTAGTCAGGGGTGCTTGGAACTTTAGCCTCTTAAAGAGACTATTTTCAGTCAGACTAAAATAAGTCCCTTGGATCCAAGCACCCTCTAAGCATCCTGGAATTCTTTGACAAAACTAAGCACCCTGAAATTCTTTGAAAACTAAACTGCTGGCTATATGATGTTGGCCATATATGTTGTACGTATATAATGTGAAGAAACGAGTAGTTGTACTATACCAACTAAAAGATGAAATGTAAGAAATACTAGTATGTACGTACTAAAGAGTTAAAGTAACGAGAAGAAACATAACATAGTTCTGCTGGGGGCCTAGCACAACACACCCCCCAAATTAAATTAAGCACACCTGAAATTAAACTTTGCAACTATTCCGGTAGACACTGCATTAGAACCACCATGAGCAACAACACTGCCACCTTACTCGGAGTCCTCGTCCACGTCCTCGACTTCGTCCTTGTCCCTCTTCCTCTTGGCCGATACTTCTTTGCTTGAACCGCACACTTGGCTGTTGCTCTTCATCGAACCCTTGTAGATATTGAAGCAAAGGTAGCCATCCATTGCAGCATAGTGGATATGGTCTATATCTAGTACATTCCGCTGCCATGCATGACGATGAAATGTGTAATGAGGTTTCTCCAGTTTACCGTACGAAGGGTGAACCATGGCTCCTGCCAGGGTCAGCATTAAAGGCTGACGAGAGGACACCAGTCGATTCTTCTGGAGGTTGAAGGTGTTGCCTACAACGAGGCCTATCCGACGCAGGACTTCTTTGTCGTTACCAAAGTCTACAGTATCGAATTTCACTGTTTTGTCCTTGAGGAAGTTCTTAAAATCCTGGCACTTAACGTCGGCATGGCATATGTGGTAGACCAAGCAAACATTATGTACGCAAACCTGGATCACGGCGGGCTTCTTCCTCTCTTCGTCCTTTAGATCCTTCTCTCATCCCAGGACTGTGGTGTACTCAACATCTAGCCCAGCGATCCACTCATCATCTGAGTTTTCGAACATGCAGCTGAAGCGAGAAAGGCATCCTTTCACCGTCGCGGAAGAACGGGTGTAGATGACATCGAACTCATTGCCGGTGATGGTTCTAACCTTGTACTCACCGCTGATCGTGGAGATTTGGGACGCCATGGATTTGGAAGGAGCGTTAGGATTAGTGGAACTGCCGTAATGTGAATGGACGGGACGACTAGGAGCGAACCGCCGTAGTATTGAAGGACGTGCGGGGACGAGTAGGAGCGAACTGCCAGCGTGCGAACGGCAGGGTAGTGGCTTTCCATTCTCCCATGATACGGGCTTCCGAGAGCCCTTGGATCTGAGATCGAACGGTTGCATGGCGTGATTCTAGACCTATGGGTGAATATCCTATCCTGGAGGGTTATTGTGCAAATTTTCAGCAACTTAGCATACGACCGTTTGATCTCAGATCCAAGGGCTACTAGCAGCCCGTATCATGGTCGCGCCTACCACGACCGTCGCGTCGCTCGCGCGGTCGCGCCCTTGGAGATTTAACACGGTGCGTTAGGCTATCTGATGTTGGCATGTCATACATAGTCATCACTTAGTCACTCATACTACAACAAGGTTGGCTATAAGTGTATTTTTTTACTCCTCTCTATCTCTTTCTTCGTACTCAAGGAAGAAACGGTGCTAAGCGCGTGTATTTATTGCATTTGCCAAGGAGTGACGTCTTCCAATGAAATGCCGGTGTTGCTAAGTTTGCTTCATTTAATTAGCTATAGACACAAAATTGTCTTTTCACCTAGGTACACGCGCTTAGCACCGTTTCTTCCTTGGGTCACCAAACTAGTCTCTCTCTACTTGATTAACTTGCCACATCAGACTTTATGCCTATGTGGCAAGCTTAAGCACCTGTAGGAGCAAGTAAAAGTAAGTACAATAGTGCGCTTTACATGGCATTTTTACATATGTGGAGGAAACAGAGGCAAGGAAAAAGTGGAGAAGTGGGCTCTCATGCAAGAGCCAGCCTCTACTACATGGTGGAGCATTGGGAGAGGCACCTGTATAGAGGTGGTCAGGAATCTGGGAGACTCACGCCGGTCGTAGCGCCGTAGTTAAAATGATAATGGCAAGTCAAATCATGGGGCCCCACCTGTCCAGCAGTAACTCACTGTCAAATCACATAGCCCTATGTTTGCAGCAGTCTACTCCCTCGTCTTCTCGCGTATCTGTCGAACTGACTAGGCGGAACTGCTCCGCCGCCTACCGCACAGGAAAAGCCCCGCCCTCGACTTTTAAATACAACTACATCCGCTTAAGAATCCAATGATATACTTTTGTTGACATAGTAACTCATATTTAGTTAGTCAAATGGATGACCTAGAACTACGTGCAGGCCCTATAAACCGAGACGCCAAAAAATAAAAAAACCGAGACGGAGAGGGTAGTTTAGCACGTATCTTTTTAAAATCAATATAGTCGGGATTCACCAAGGAGCAAAACCAAGTGGTAGGCTGCTCCTGTCGTGTTGGCATAGCAACTCAAGCAGGGTCAGTCCGCACACGAAATGGCGACACACTTAGCAGGACCCCTTTGGCCGACATGTGGCTCATCCACCGTCTTGTTCCACGTGCGATGCACCAAATTACAGTTCAGAGCAGCGGTTGGAATTGGAGGCACCCCAGTCGTAGCGCCGCAGTAGTAGAAAATGAGCGACGAGGGGTCAAATCACAAAGCCCCACCTTTCTCGCATTAAGATGGACGGACGAAGCAACCATCATTTCACTCTAGGGCGCAAGAGCATAAAGAAAAGTGTCGGAGTAAATAGCCATGGGTAGCCTAGCCGGCTTCCCCTGGCCCTTATGAAAAAATTACGAGCCCGTCCGGCTCTCAAGAATCCAAGACATGGGGCCGCCTTCCCCTTGCTGGCTGTCACCCAGGCCGGCTTTCGGAAGGTGGCCCGACTTTAGCCCTCATGAAGAAAGCCATGGGAGGGCCGACTTCGAGAAGCCGGCTCCCATAAAGCGGTCGAGACCGTACCCTCAAAGTTTGCATCCACCTAGCGGCGATGAGACGGGGCGTGGTTACAGTGAAGCCTGCCACCCCCAAATCCCGGAGCGCGCCTGGCACAGTGCGTCGTACGGGTGGCCATGACCCGTCCGGCGCGGCACTGTTGCCACACTGACCCTGATGTCATCCACGACGGACTACCAGCGCGGCCCATGGGAGGTGGGCCCCTTCGGGAAGAGAGACACCCGAAGGCGGCCCCGCCTCCCCCAGTCAGCCCAAGACAGAGCCGGCTCCCCGCAGCCCGCTTGCCGCCTCCCTCGAAGGAGACGCCCCATTAAGGAGACAAGACGCGGTGAGGCTACAGCGATCGCCCGTCGGGCGGCGGCACTGTAGCCACACCTACCTCGATGAAGCCCACGTCACCAAGATAGAGCAACAGTAACCAGCCGCCGACCAGGCCCTGGACAGTGGGGCCTGCCTGTCGACCAAGGGGCCGGCAGCCGGCGGGACCCACCAGTCGGCGGGCCCCAGCCGCCGGCGCAGAAGCCGGCGAGCGCAGTCACAGATGGCTGGGCCCCGCGCCCAGTCGGATTACCATTGTACCCCCGGGGGGTAGGCCTATATAAACCCCCCGGGGCGCCCATGCAAAGGGTTGGACCCCTAGCTAGTTTTAGACACCACACAAGGAGAAGAAGCAAGCTAGCCGTGCCCTTCTTACTCCTCCCACCAAACAGCTCAAGGAGCATTGTGTAGCTACTTGTCCATCTAGTGATCATGCAGAGACCCCGCAGAGCAGCAGTAGGGGTGTTATCTCCACGGAGAGCCCTGAAGCTGGGTAAGATTCGCCAGCGTGCATGCCTTCGCCTCATCCTGTTTCCAGGCACCGGCGACGTCTTACTGGCTCCCACAATGATAAGCCACCCGTTGGCATATGTCGCACCTACCACCCGACATTTGGCGCCCGCCGTGGGGCCAGGTGCACTGCCGTCCGGAGACCTGTTCTGGACGGGAACCCACTTCCTCCCCAGCGAGCGTGGCCAGCCCGGCACGCCCGATGGTGCTTGCCACGACGCGCTGCAAGGCGTCACCAGCATCTGCGCGGCGAGCAGCCTCGCCAATCTCCTCGACGAAACCCTCATCTTCGACGAGCTTGCCTCCGATGCGGGCACCGACCACCTCGCCAACCTCCTCGGCCAGCTCCATGTCTCCAGCGAGCCCGCGGTGGATCTGGAGTCGGTTGGCTCCATCGACCCGATGCCTGTCGACTCCGGCACGGCCTCCTTCGACGCCTTCCCCACCAACGTCGCGATCTACAACGACCCGCTTCCTCGGACCGACGGCCGTGATACTATTACCAACGAAGTGATGGTCATCGGCCGCGGCGGCCTGGCCGACGAGAGCGCCCACGACGCCCCGCACGCGGCGGCCCACGATTTGTCCACCCCCTCCCGGCTGATGCCGATGACGAAGCAATGGAGGCGCGCCGCCTCGCCCTCCTCGCAGAGGGCCGGAGGCTGGCTTCCATGAGACGCCTCACTGAGGCCTACCAGCGCGAAGCTGACCGCGCCGCCTTCGGCACGCCGGCCCCGGGCGGGCCAAGCCGGGCCGGCATTGTCAACCAACACGGCGCCGTCATCGCCGACATGCTGGGAGTCGACCGTCCGGTCTATGCCACTCCGCTCGAGAACTTGCGTGCCGCGCAGGCGGCCGTGGACGAGTTGGACGGCTTGGAGGCCGAAGAACTCCCCCACATGACCCGGCGCATCCAGCAACTAATTGACGCGGCCGCACAGCGGCACGAAGCTGACGCCCGCGCGGGAAGCCCTCCCCCGTGCCGAGATCACGGCGCGACGTCCCGGACACCGACTACGAGCAACGCCCGCGCGCGGCGCGAGAAAGAGCCGGCGGCCAGCCGAAGCCGAACCCGAATCTCCATCGAGCGAGACACGGACGACCATCCCCAAGCCATGGAATGGCGGGGCAACCCGCCTCCGCCTCGACCCCGTGGAGAGAGATATCCCACCCCGCCGCCAGTGGCGCACCCGACTCTCAGCGGCCGACTAGGTCGCCGCAAAGGAGTCGGCGAGAAGGATGCCCGCCATCGGATCGACCGCCTGGCGCGATCCCTGGCGCTGGAAGAAGAAGACGATGTCGGCCCGCCTTGTTTCGGCCCCCGCATCCGCGACGAGCCCTTCCCCAAAGGGTTCTCGCTCCCAAGAGACACGCCCAAGTACAACGCCTCCGTGAAGCCGGAAGATTGGTTGATCGACTACTCCACGGCGGTCAGCATAGCCAATGGCAACCGGTGCATTGTCGTGAAGTACGTGCCCCTCATGCTGCAAGGCACGGCGCGGACCTGGCTCAACAGCCTCAAGCCTCTCAGCATCAATAGCTGGCTAGACTTCACAGAAGCCTTCGTCCGCAACTTCACCAGCACCTACAAGCGGGCTCCCAAGCCCAGACAGCTCTCCTTGTGCGTACAAGGCCTCGCCGAGTCAACTCGCGACTACCTCACGCATTGGGCCGAGCTCCGCAACTCTTGCGAAGGGGTGCACGAGGTGCAAGCCATAGAATACTTCACAGCTGGGTGCCGAGAAGGCACCCTCCTCAAGCACAAGCTTCTCTGCGACGAGCCGACTACCGTCGACGAGCTTCTAGACATAGCGGACAAGTACGCCACCGCCGACTCCTCAATGAAGACCGAGCTCCGGGTAGACGCGTCCAGAAAAGTACTCAACCCGGCGCCCAAGTCGCCGGCTGGGGATTCCGGCCGACGCCCACACTCGAACGACCACAAGCGCAAGGGCCCCGTGCCGCATCCCGCCAGTCGGCACGTGGCCACAGTTGAAGACGTGCCGCCCGAAGGGCGGCCCGTGCCCAAGAAACCCAAGGGCGGTAGGCCGGCTTGGCAGCCGGCCTTCTCCTACGAGCAAACTCTCGACGCCCCGTGCAAGTTCCACAGCGGCGCGAAGCCGTCCAACCACACAACCCGGAAGTGCCATTGGCTCACCCGAATCTCCAAAGGCGAAGGGCTCGCGCCGCCTCCGCCTGCCAGCCCACCGCCTCCGGTTCCGCCGGCGCCGGCCGCTCGGCCCGCGGTCGGAGCCGTGCATGATGAGTTCCCCGATGATCATGCCGCCTATATCGTCTTTACAAGCCAGCCCGAAGACCGGCGCAGCAAACGCCGAGAGAACCAGGAAGTCAGCATGGTTGCTGCCCACCCCGCCGAGCACATGCACTGGTCAGAAAAACCCATCAGCTGGAGCCGGGCCGACCATCCAGAGGTGATGTAGTCTCCTGGCTCTTATGCGTTGGTCCAGGAAGCCACCCTCGCGACGGACAGACGCGCTTCCCGCTTCTCCCGCGTGCTGATAGACGGCGGGAGCAACATCAACATCCTGTACCGTGACACCCTGGAGAAGCTAAATGTCAAGACAAAGCAGCTCATGCCTACTCGGACAGTGTTTCATGGCATCGTACCCGGCTTGTCCTGCGCCCCCATTGGCAAGATCAAGATTGATGTACTCTTTGGGGACAAGGAGCATTTCCGCTGGGAAGCAATCTGGTTTGAAGTGGTGGACCTAGAGAGCCCCTACCACGCGTTGCTTGGCCGACCCGCCTTGGCCAGGTTCATGGCAGTTCCCCATTATGCATACCTCAAGATGAAGATACCAAGTTCCAAGGGCGTCATCACCGTAGCCGGCGATTACAAGAAGTCCTCTGAGTGCGCAGCAGCCAGCAGCCGGCTGGCCGAGTCCCTTGTGATTGCTGAAGAAAAGAAGATGTTGGACCGAGTCGTGGCCATAGCCGGCAAGCAGTCGGCCGTGTCCCCCGATCCCAAGGAGCATGATGCTCAAGGATCTTTCCAGCTGGCCAAGGAGACAAAGAAGATACCTCTTGACCCCGAGCACCCAGAGAGGTTTGCCGTCATTGGGGCAAACCTAAACATCAAATAGGAAGGCGAGCTCGCCGATTTCCTCCGTGAGAATCGGGACATCTTTGCATGGTCCCCTAAGGACATGTTGGGCGTCCCGAAGGAATTCGCCGAGCACAAACTACACGTCCGAGAAGACGCAAAGCCAGTCAAACAACCCCTTCGCCGACTGTCGGAGGAGAAACGCAGGATTGTGGGAGAGGAGATAGCCCGGCTTCTGGCAGCCGGCTTCATTATGGAAGTTTTCTTTCCAGAGTGGCTCGCGAACCCGGTCCTCGTGCTAAAGAAGAACAACAAGTGGCGCATGTGTATAGACTACACGAGCCTCAACAAGGCTTGCCCCAAAGATCCCTTTGCCCTGCCCAGGATTGACCAAGTGATAGACTCCATGGCCGGATGCGAGCTGTTGAGTTTCTTGGATGCTTACTCAGGATATCACCAGATAAAGCTAGATCCGGACGACCGCCCGAAGACTGCCTTCATCACGCCATTTGGAGCCTTCTGCTACCTGACTATGACATTCAGCTTAAGAAATGCCGGTGCCACTTTTCAGCGTTGCATGCAGAAGTGCCTCCTCAAGCAACTCGGCAGAAACACTCACGTCTACGTGGACGACATTGTGGTGAAGACGAAGAAGCGCGGCACCTTGCTGGGAGACCTCAAAGAAACGTTTGAGAACCTACGCCGGTTCCAAATCAAGCTCAACCCCTAGAAATGCGTGTTCGGAGTGCCAGTCGGCCAGCTCCTAGGCTTCCTGGTCTCCGAACGCAGCATCGAATGCAACCTGGTGAAGATCAAGGCCATCAAGAGAATGGCGATCCCCACCAAGCTTCGAGATATCCAAAAGTTCACCGGATGCTTGGCCTCCTTGAACCGCTTCATCAGCCGGCTCGAAGAGAAAGCTCTCCCCTCTACCGCCTCATGAAGAAGAGCACTCACTTCGAGTGGAACGACCAGGCCGACCAAGCTTTTCACGAGCTGAAGAAGATGCTGGCCACGCCGCCCATCCTAGCGGCGCCGACTGAGAAAGATCCCATGCTCCTTTACATTGCCGCAACCAGCCGGGTGGTCAGCACCATCATCGTAGTCCAACACCCAGAAGAAGGCCGAGCCCAGCCGGTCCAGAGGCCGGTGTATTATTTGAGCGAGGTACTGTCTACCTCGAAGCAGAAGTACCCGCACTACCAGAAGATGTGCTATGGCGTGTACTTCGCCGCCAAGAAGCTGAAGCCCTACTTCCAAGAGCATCCCATCACGGTCGTATGCACCGCCCCGCTGGCCGAGATCATAGGCAGCCGGGATGCATCCGGCCGGGTGGCGAAATGGGCCATCGAGCTGGCCCCTTACACGATCTTCTACCAGCCTCACACCACCATCAAGTCCCAAGCATTGGCCGACTTCCTCGTCGACTGGGCCGAGACCTAGTACCTACCGCCGGCTCCCGACTCCACTCATTGGCGCATGCACTTCGATGGGTCCAAGATGCGCACCGGCTTGGGAGCCGGCATCGTCCTTACCTCTCCCAAAGGCGACAAGCTCAGATACACGCTGCAAATTCACTTTGCCGCCTCCAACAATGTAGCGAGTATGAGGCACTCATACACGGGCTCCGGCTTGCCAAGGAACTCGGCATCCGCCGGATCCTATGTTATGGCGACTCAGACTTGGTGGTTCAGCAATCATCTGGCGACTGGGGCGCCAAGGACGCAAATATGGCAAGCTACCGCTTCCTGGTTCAACAACTCAGCGGATACTTTGAAGGATGCGAGTTCCTCCATGTACCGCGAGCCGACAATGAGCCAGCCGATGCCCTGGCTCGAATAGGCTCCACTCGACAAGCAATACCAATCGGCGTCGCTCTACAACGCCTCCTCAAGCCGTCCATCAAGCCGTCTCCAGAGTCCGATTCCATCTTCGTACCGCCTGACCCCGACGCGGCCGGGTCCGGCTCGAAGAACCAAGCAGGTGACCCTGGGACTTCAGTAGTGGGCCCGAGGACTTCGGCAACCGGCTCGGGGACTGCCACACCCGGCTCGGGGACTGCAGTAGCCGGCTCGGGGACTGCACCAACACAACAGCCGGCGGCCGACTCCAGCATTTCACCACCCAGCCCGCCCACCCTGGTGGCAGTAGCCACATTGGCAGTAGGAGAAGTCGCGGCTCCGTCATGGGCTTAGTCCATCCTCAACTTCCTAGTAAACCAAGATCTGCCGGCTGACGAAACAGAGGAAAGACAAGTCCAACATCGAGCCAGAGCATACACAATCGTCAACAGAGAACTCGTCAAGCGCAGTGTCACTGGAGTCCTCCAACGGTGCGTCGAGCAAGAGAAGGGCATTGCAATCCTCAGAGACATTCACCAAGGAGAATGCGGCCACCATGCGGCTTCAAGATCACTCATCGCCAAAGCTTTCCGCCATGGTTTCTTCTGGCCGACTGCTTTGGATGACGCCAAAGAATTAGTTAAATATTGCAAAGGGTGCCAACTCTTCAGCTCCAAGAAACACATGCTGGCTTCGGCACTCAAGACCATTCCCCTCACCTGGCCCTTCGCTGTTTGGGGACTGGACATGGTGGGCCCATTCAAGACGGCGTGCGGAGGCATGACGCATTTGCTCGTCGCCGTGGACAAATTCACCAAGTGGATTGAGGCAAAGCCGATCAAGAAGCTGAATGGGCCGACTGCTGTGAAATTCATCGCAGACATAACAACTCGGTACGGCGTGCCACACAACATCATCACCGACAATGGCACGAATCTTGCCAAAGGAGCCTTGGCACGTTTCTGCGCAGCCCAAGGTATCCGGCTGGACTTAGCGTCCGTCGACCACCCGCAGTCAAACGGCCAGGTCGAGCGAGCCAACGGCCTCATCCTCTCCGACATCAAGCCCCGACTGGTCGTACCTCTGGAGCTTTCAGCCGGCTGTTGGCTCGATGAGCTGTCAGCTGTCCTCTGGAGTCTGCGCACTACCCCAAACAAGTCAACCGGCATCACTCCTTTCTTCCTCGTGTACGGTGCTGAGGCGATTATCCCAACCGACATCGAGTTCGACTCGCCCCGGGTAACCATGTACACGGAGGCGGAGGCCAAGGAAGCACGAGAAGACGGTGTCGACCTGCTGGAAGAACGCTGGCTGTTAGCCCTCAGCCGGTCTGCCATCTACCAGCAGGGTTTGTGCCGCTACCACAGTCGGAAGGTCAGGCCAAGATCTTTCCAAGAGGGAGATCTTGTGCTCCGGCTGATCCAGCAAACAGCCGGCCAGCACAAGCTCTCGGCCCCTTGGGAGGGCCCCTTCGTCATCAGCAGAGCTCTAGGCAACTACTCCTACTACCTAATCGACGCGCAGAAGCCCAATGCACGCAAGAGAGACGACTCCGGCAAGGAGTCGGAACGACCATGGAACGCCAACCTCCTTCGAAGATTTTACAGTTGAAATGCAGTATGTATCACGCTAACTTTTGTACTAAATACGAGACAATAGGCCCCCCGAGGAGGGCTCGGGGACTGCCATCTTTTTATCTATGAATGAAAAGTATCATGCTTATGACCTTGTCATTTCATTTACTTGTTCCGTCCGGCACCGGGTTCGACTAGTCGGCCCGGGGACTGGCCGACTGGAGTTATATTAGAAGTCCTACCCGCGGTCAGATAAGTAGTGTGCCGACACCCAGGCTTAGCTCTTGCCAAAGTCGCAGTTCGAAGAACCGGCTGTCCGGCTGGCAAGAGCCAAAAGCAGGAAAGGATGCCCACACGAAAAATGGCCAGGGACCAACGGACTAATATAACGAAATCCGGTTTGCCACCTACCACCGACCGACTACCAAAGTAGCCGGCCGGTCGGTTTCCATTCACTTCACTTCAATCCAAGAAAGCTCGAGTACTTGCCTCCCCAAAGAGGGAAGGCGGCAAAGGAAAAAGCCTAAGGATAAAAAGCATACGCGAATGGAAACCAAACATGCACATAATAATATTTACATGAAAGACCTCCAAGAGGCCAGCATTCAACATAGTTTGGATACACCCCAGTGGGTGGAACTGCGAAAGCTTAATAAAGATTGTTCAAAAGGCAACAAGCAGGAAAAATAAGGACGGCAGGTCAAGCTGGTGGGGCGACCGACGAGCCGGGCTGGTCGGCGGAGACGGTTGTGCCGGCTGAAGAAGTGGCCGGCTGGCGAACCTCGGCTTGATCACCGCCTCCCGCAGAGGGCGCGCTTCCACGCGCCTCGTTGCTGGAGGCACGGTCAGCCTGAGGCCGACCGATTGTTCCACTAGCCGGCTCGACGTCTTCATCGTCCTCTTCTTCGTCATCCTCGCCCTCGTCGCTGGAGGCGATCTCCTTTGCCGAGTCCTCGCCCACCGCCGGGTTCAGCCCGAACCACTCCTCCGGCTGGGCAACACTGTCATCATTGATTTCAGGTGCAAAAACATTGATGTCGGTGCACTCGGCAATCGTCGAAGCACGCTGGGCGATAGCCGACCGCACCTCCTCCAGCTCCGCGTCGGCCTCCAGCCGCCAAGTGCGCAGCTGGTCCAGGTTCAGCCCTGGGTACCAAGCTCGAACGAACTCCAATGCCCGCCCGGCTCCAAGACGGGCCGCCGACGCCTTCCAAGCTTCAAAGCGACCGACTGCGACCTCCAGCCAGTCGGCTGTCCAGCTTGGTGTGCGGGGGATCGTCTCGCCGGGCCAGAGGGCGGCCAACACCTGCGCCCCGGCACGTTGGAGCCGGCGAAGCATCCGGTGAGCCGGCTGCAGCCGCGCTTGGACAGCCAAGAGCTGCTCCTCAAGCGTCCGATTCACGTCCGGCGCGATGTTGACCCCCGCCTGACGGCGCGCCTCGTGATGGGCCTCGATGGTTTGGGCGGTGAAGGCGGAGTACCCGGGAAAGTAGTCTGCACAAGAAAATAGGCAGCAGCACAAGTCAAGACAAAAACCAGGCGGCAAGGGGCAGGAGAGGAGCGAGGAAGGCGGCTTACCGTCGATCAAGTCCTCGATGCGGCCGAAGCCTTCATCCAGCGCTCGCCGGGTCTCAGCCCAGCTCGCCGCCTTGGTCTCAAACTCTGCCTTCAGGGTGGCCTCGCTATCATGCGCTTTCTGCAGGGCCGCCTTGTGGCTCTCCTCTTGGTCATCCAGCTTCTTGGCCAGGCGGTCACGCTCCTGGACCAAGGCAGCGTACTCAGCATCCTTGGTACGAAGGGCGGCCTGCGCTTCGCCAAGCTCCCTCCTCAAGTCGGTGTTGGCCCCTGAAAGCACGAAAGACAAGAAAAAAACCCAATAAGGAAAAAGTCGTCAAGGAAGATCCGACCCAACTGCTCAGCAGTCGGCCTGAATCTCGGGGACTACACCCAGTGGGTGCGCTGACGCGCCCCCATAGGAGACAGACAAGATCAAGCACTTACTTCAGCTATTGGCCAGGTCGTCGGTCTTCTGACCCAACTCCTGAGCCTGGGAGTTGAAGGCGGCAGCACGGGAGTTATGATATTCCTGGAAGTTCAGACAGGAAGCAAAAATAAGGTAGTCGTCAAGAAAGATCCGACCCGACTGCTCAGCAGTTGGCCCGAATCTCGGGGACTACACCCAGTGGGTGCGCTGACGCACCCCCACGGAAGAAATCAAGAGACCAAAGCGGCCAAGAATGAAAGACTCACCCGGATGGCAGCCTGGGTCGACAGGAACTCCTGGGTGTACTGCTGCAGCAGGGCGGCCTGAGCTTGAAGCCGGCTCCGGACCTCTTGAGCCGCCACATTCAGCTCGCCAGTCCCCCCGCTGGGAGTCCAGTCGGACGTGGCGGTGCTGGCCGCCTCCAGAGCCTCCGCCGACTGGCCGGCGCCCGCAACTCGGCGCGACTCCGGCGGAGCGGCGCCTCCCCCTACGCACCGACGCGTCATCGGCTGCACCTCAAAGCCGGCTCTGTCCTCCGGCTCACCCCCGGCCGGCTCCTCTGGCGCCGCTGACGATTGGCCGCCTTGGCCCGCTTTGGTTGGCGCCGCCGGCGGCGCTCTCCCCGCGAAGACCACGAGGTCCTCCCTCCTCTCCATCAGCGGCGGGTCTTGGACGATTTCCTCCGCCAGGGGCAATGGGGTGTCAGGGGCCACGGTTTGGAGGGGAATGGCGAGCAGCGGAGGCTGGTTACGTGAACCCTCCGCTTCAATTTCTGCGGTCGCCGCCTCCGCCTGGGCCTTGCCTACCGCGTCGGCCTGCTCCCTCGCCGCCTGGGCGGCCGCTTTTTCCGCCGCCTCACGCTCCTCCCGCGCCTCACGGGCGTTCCGCTCCGTGGCCTCCCTGAGGTCGGCGCGGGGGTCCATGCGGCGGGAGCCCGAAGACCCTCCAGTCGGCCCAACTACGGAGCCGCCCGGACCCCGCTCAAGGGAAAGCGGCGCCCTGTCCAGCGAGCGGAAAAAGGTAGGAAGAATGTTCGAACAAGAGAGAACGATGAAAAGCATGCGACCAGGCAATCGACGACTTACGCTGAGACCGCCTGAGGCTGCTTAACCGCCTTGCGGAAGCGGGCCGCTTTCGTGGCCGCCTCATCTTGTTTGGTCGCCGTGGTGGAGGCTTTGGACTTCTTCGGCCGACTGCCGAAGAGGGTTGACGCGGCCCGGCGCTTCTGTGCGCCGCCGCTGGCAGCCGGCGCAGTGGACAAGCCCGCGCCTTGATGGTCGACCGCCGGCTGGCGACGCGGGGCGACTTCGGCTTCGGCATCATCCGGCCAGTCCTCGAAGCTGGCGGTAAGCCCTGTGCCTCCGGGCTTGGCGTCGTCCCCCATGACGGCGTCTTCCATGGCGGCCGCCCCCAAATCTGGGTCGTCGACGTCGTCCACCGTGCGGACGGGGATGTACTGGCGTTCTATCCCTGCTGCCCCAGTCGTCGGCGGAAGAAGGGGGTTCTGCTAAGAAGAACCGACCGATCAGAAGCCGGCCATCATAAAGCCAGCTACCAACAAAAAGAAGAAAGAGAGGAAAGATCACCACGGGCGGAGGGTTGGCGCGAGAATACGGCACCTTGCCGTATCGCCAGTCCTCGGCGAGCTTGCAATTGGAGATATGATTTACCATGTACGACACCTCCGCATGAGGCATCTCCCTGGTGCTCAGCCGGCTTGGGTCGAAGCGGCCGCTCATCTGACACATCATGTGGGGCCGGCTTTGGAGAGGAAGTATCCGGCGCTCCACGAAGGCGGCCACCAAGTCGTCCCCGCTCAGGCCTTCCGACTGGATCATCACCCAAAGCCGGGAGACGGCAGCGTTCTCGGCCTGAGACAGTGACCTGGACCGGAAACTCCATGAGGGCTGCCTCCCAGCCGGCGGGCCGGCTACGTAAGCCGGCAGGTTGACGTGGTCTCTTTGCTGGGCGACATTCTTCACGTAGAAGTACGACTTCTGCCAGATCTTCACCGACTGGATCAGGGGGATGGACGGGAACGGGTTGTTCTCGCCCAACCTCCTCATGGCGATGTAGGCCCCGCAGGGGGCGGGCACGCCTGCGATGACGGTGCCGAGTTTGCTCTTGAAGAATTCCCCCCAGAGCACCAGTGTGGGGAGCAGCACCAAGAAACCTTCGCAGAGAGAGACGAAGGCCGACAGCATCATCACCGCGTTGGGCATGAGGTGATGCGGCTGAAGATTGTAGAACTCGAGAAAGGAGCGCAGGAATCCGCTCGCCGGAAGGCCGAAGCCGCACAGGAAGTGCGAGTGGAACACGACCCGCTCGCCCTCCTCCGGTGCCGGCGAGATCTCCGTCTCTGGCGCCAGGCGGACCTGCACGAGGTTGGCGTCCGGCAGGCGCCGAGTCTGGCGGAGGAACTCAACATGGTCCTCATGGACGTTGGAGCCGTCCCACGAGCTCGACAGCGCCATGGGAGCAAGACCATGTGGCGGCGCGGCGGCGCTAAGACGGGAGGCTGCGGCGGCAACGAGAGGAAGAAAGGAGGACGAGAAGGGGCGGAGCGAGAGAGAGCGTGCGAACCTCTGTCTCTCCCCCTCCTCCCCCTACTTATAGGCTCGCGTGGCGGAGCCGAGGAGGCGCGGCGTGGGGAAACGTGGGGATCGATCGTGCCCACTCCCCCACGTCCCGCGTTTATTGCGCCCTGACGGCGAAATAAAATCACCACGGGAAGGCGAGCGGTCCACTTGGGCCGCAGAAGATCAGCGTTCGGGCCGAGGCCTAGGAGTGGCGGGCCCGGGCCTACGGCAGCGTCCCGTCGCGCGCGTACGCTGGCAGGGTCTCGCTGCCACGTGGCCCGCGGGAGGGCCCGCGGTCAGCACGCGGGTCGACCACTTTCCCGCCTGCAAGACGCAGGGCTCCTCGAACTCGGCATACACCAGCAAAGCCGGCTCTTCAGGGTAGGAAGCTGACCAAGCTTCTCGTCCCTTTGTCCGCCTCGAAGCTCGATCAGCTTCGGGGACTACTGTCGGAGTAAATAGCCATGGGTAGCCTAGCCGGCTTCCCCTGGCCCTTCTGAAAAAATTACGAACCCGTCCGGCTCTCAAGAATCCAAGACATGGGGCCGCCTTCCCCTTGCTGGCTGTCACCCAGGACGGCTTTCGGAAGGTGGCCCGACTTTAGCCCTCATGAAGAAAGCCATGGGAGGGCCGACTTCGAGAAGCCGGCCGCGAGGAGGCCGACTCCAAGAAGCCGGCTCCCATAAAGCGGTCGAGACCGTACCCTCAAAGTTTGCATCCACCTAGCGGCAATGAGACGGGGCGTGGCTACAGTGAAGCCTGCCACCCCCGAATCCCGGAGCGCGCCTGGCACAGTGCGCCATACGGGTGGCCATGACCCGTCCGGCACGGCACTGTTGCCACACTGACCCTGATGTCGTCCACGACGGACTACCAGCGCGGCCCACGGGCGGTGGCCCCTTCGGGCAGAGAGACACCCGAAGGCGGCCACGCCTCCCCCAGTCGGCCCAAGACAGAGCCGGCTCCCCGCAGCCGGCTTGCCGCCTCCCTCGAAGGAGACGCCCCATTAAGGAGACAAGACGCGGTGAGGCTACAACGATCGCCCGCCGGGCGGCGGCACTGTAGCCACGCCTACCTCGACGAAGCCCACGTCACCAAGAAAGAGCAACAGTAACCAGCCGCCGACCAGGCCCTGGACAGTGGGGCCTGCCTGTCGACCAAGGGGCCGGCAGCCGGCGGGACCCACCAGTCGGCGGGCCCTAGCCGCCGGCGCAGAAGCCGGCGAGCGCAGTCACAGACGGCTGGGCCCCGCACCTAGTCGGATTACCATTATACCCCCGGGGGGTAGGCCTATATAAACCCCCCGGGGCGCCCATGCAAAGGGTTGGACCCCCAGCTAGTTTTAGACACCACACCAGGAGAAGAAGCAAGCTAGCCGTGCCCTTCTTCCTCCTCCCATCAAACAGCTCAAGGAGCATTGTGTAGCTACTTGTCCATCTAGTGATCATGCGGAGACCCCGCAGAGCAGCAGTAGGGGTGTTATCTCCATGGGAGCCCCGAAGTTGGGTAAGATTCGCCTGCGTGCATGCCTTCGCCTCATCCCGTTTCCAGGCACCAGCGACGTCTTACTGGCTCCCACAATGATAAGCCACCCGTTGGCATATGTCGCACCTACCACCCGACAAAAAGAGAAAACAATGATGCGTGCGGCAGCTACCTAGGGCACCCTAGGGTAGGGGTCTCCACTACAGATCTTTTATTAAAGCGCCTCCACTACAAATCGTCTTCTCCCTCATCCTCTTGAAGAAAACCAATGATGAGTGCGGCGGTAGGGTTTGTCGGCGTACTACGGCGTGCGGGGCCACATCGTAGTAAACGGGTTCGAGCCGACGCCTTAGATATGTGTGCGCCGCTTGGTTTTACGGGAACGAGGTAGCATTTTGGGTTTGGGGACCAGTGGAGATATAGTACGTACAAAAAATTGTGGACGTAGGTTCGACCGAAAGGCAATGATGCATGGGCCCTGCATTTTGATATACCCGGGGCCGCGTGAAATTTGCTACTCTACTCAAAACTAGTAAGGTACACATGTATTGAATAAATACACACTATAGGATGTAAAGCTTTGAGTCATATATGCATGATGTAGGTGTTAGTTTAGTTCTTATAGTTCATCTCATTCAAAATCAATAAGTTTTATAAAAATGTTAAGATTCATGGGGTTGTGCATTGTACTCCCTCCGTCCCAAAAAAGATGACCCAACTTTGCACTAACTTTGTACAAAGTTAGTGCAAAGTTGGGTCATCTATTTTGGAACAGAGGGAGTAAATCATAAAGTAAAAAACAAATAATGGCAATTCATTTAGAAAAAAAATCAATTATGATACAGAAGATTCTAGAACAAAGGAGAAGTGCTTGTGTTTTGAGGTTTGTGCATTATGCTTAAGTTCAACCATGGAGTCTTCTAAATTGTACATGTGGCAGATCTGGTGGAATGTTGATGATATCCAACGGCCAGTAGTGCTCGGATTTGCCTATGTCTGCACTGTCGGGTTAGCTTCATCCAGCGACCATCTTTCAAAGTTATTGGCACACCATATAGTTCTTGTGCCATAGTTGCATGTTTTGGAAAAAAGCTACTAGTGGGTTGTACTATCTATTTAGGAATAGAAGATGTATACATGGAAGTTGTAGGGAAAGAGATGACGTGGAGCATCTGAATTCCTATGAGTAGGGATTGGAAAAGAGATGTCATTTGGTTCACATCATAGGAACTTTTCTATTGAATATAGATATGACATGTTTCTCAATTCCTATGAGGAGGGATTAGAAAAGAGATGTAATTTGGTTCACGTCATAGGAACTTTTCTATTGAATATACACTAATGTTTATTTTCCTTTGAAATTAAGGGAGTATAGGAATCCATTCATATGAACCAAGTGGCTCTAAAGCTATAGAAATGATATCATGTTTATTTCCTTTGAAATGTGGAGTATATGAATCTATCCTATGAATCAATTGGCTCTAAACGAAAAAATCCTATAAAAATCATATCATATAGAGTTCCTATGATATTCCTCGACACTAAAGGATGCTTGAAATTGCTGCGGGTGATACGATGGTCTTTCTTTGTAGACTCCTCACCCAACTTTATAGTTACCTCTCGAAGATGAATGAAATGATATATACATGGTATTCTACATGTGCAATTTGGTACACGAAAACTCGGTAAAAGTTTGCGAGGTTCGAATTTTCAATAAAGCTATATGCACTGCATTTCAGAACGGAGGGAGCATACGGCAGTTGCTAACACTCACGTGGAAGATTTGTGTGTAGGAGGAGTGGCTGTTCTGTTAAATGACATGGCAAAACTGACACTGTCGGATGCCGATATAACGGTCCTTACAGCGTTCGTCAGGAAAAGGCTTGTGGCGAACGTTTGTCGGATAATGATTTACGGACACATGCATTGCATTGATACGTGCCCCCCCTCTCTCTCACGCGCACGCACCCTCACGAGTCATGACTCTCCCGAGTCCTCTCGTGGACTCACACGTCGCACCCACCGTCTATCTGCAGGTAGACATCACGCACATATGTGCTCTTCACACCCTACCCTCAGAACTTCTAAAAAACAAAAGACGGCGCACACATTTTATTTTAGCTCACACGTCACACACTTGTACTATTACTCTTGCGGCGAACGTTCTTTGGGCATAGTATATTGTACTCTCACGAAGAGAAGCGATGCACGCACGCACTAGTTCTCTCACACCCACTCGCGGGTACACGTAGGAGCACATTTTTTGAAACTGGTACAACAAAATCACTCCACTATATATAAAAGCAGGAGCCTTAGCGCTTGCTTTACTAGGGTTCCTCTCGTTCACTCTCTCATGCTCTCCACATCTAAGCAAAACATAGGTGGCTACACTCTCTCTCAGCTCACGGCTGGTCACAAATCCGGCCGGACAACCTCGACCAGGGTAGGGGTGTAGGTGCATCGTTCACGCTGTTGTCGGTCGTGAGAGAGGAGACCAACGGCTGCCCGCGCATCCCGATCGGCAACCGTGCCGTTCTCTCCGAGAGAGCGCCGGCTCGGAGGGCCTCCGACCCCTTCTTCCTCCTTGCGGTATTGTGGCCAAGATGCGGCCTCCCGACGCCGTCTTTGTGACATGCCAACGACCCTCAGGTATATATTCCTTCGAAACCTGCCTTGCTCTACTGCCCCAGCTCCCTTCGTGTGGCTCCTTTTCTACTTCCGTCCGCTGTTCCAAAGCCACCTAGACTTCTACTAAGGCACGTGCTTTGCACGTATGTTCTGTATGATAGATACTCATATACCTTCTTTTTAGAGATAGAAATGGGTACTCGTATCTTGAGTAGATATCATAGTGTGTTTGTTTGCATGATCTAAGGACTATTCCGAAATAAGAAGCAAATCACTTGCACAAATCAAACTGAGTTCCAAGTAAGAATTTGATTACAAGATAAAAGTTGTAGTTTTATTATATGTTGTTTCCTGGGTTCCACTGATGTATAGTTCCAGAGTTGTTTGACGGTTTACATGCATGTTTATGGACTATTTTGTGCAACTAAATAAGTCATTTAGATCTGACAAACACTCATGTCTTGTATTAGCTTGAGGTATAGCTTATGTATGACTGAAATAAAATATTACACTTTTTCTGCGAATAATAAAAATATTACATTTCTCGATGAAGCAGAATAAAACTTTAGCTAGCATCAGCCATGCAATGTTATGTTATGTGAACAGTGTAAACTTTGCAGTATAGCGGCATCTAAAAAAATCCATTTTTACAGTAATCTAAAAAATAAGTTAGTAGTAGAGTGTTTATTTCCCAGGTGACAAAGGGGAACCAAAATGTGCTAGCTATTTGCCAACTTGTCGTACTTGCATGTGAGGAGGTTGCAGCAGTTTCTAGACATTTCTCAACTTCAGTAGGTGCAATCCAGATTCAACGGGGACTTCTTTATTTGTTTACTTGGAGAGCAGAGTCGGCCATGTGCACAAGGAGAGGGAGCGAATCCGGCAGCTCTTAGCCGTCAGATCATGTCATCCTTTGTTTGATGGACGGCAATGATATGCATGAGAGGGGAAATGAACGGTGGATTTTTAGCCAATGCTTGTTTGGGCGGGAGAACCAAAGATGGAGTGGTAAATCCAATTTCAAAACTGCCGCATTATAGTAGTAGTAGATTAGAAGTAATGCTATTTCACACAGTCGACTCAAAGTGTTGGTTCAAACAGGGAAGAAAGTGGGAAAGTTGTAGCATGAATCTAGGACTTGGTTCTAAGAGGAAATGGGGGAAAGTAGTAATATCTGTCACTGTTTAAATAACCGTATATCTTATTTGCGCAAACAGGGATGTCTGTCTCCATATTGTTTCGAGATGTCTGTCTCCGTATCATTTCTATCCGCGCAATCAAAAGCACACACCTCAGTTTTAGTACAACTGCGCAAAATGAGATGGCTATCCCTCGCTGCCGTCATCTAACCTCCCGTCTTCAAGGTATCCCTACATTGGTAGTAACTAAGGTAGAATGACCAACGCAATCTAAAAGAAGTTGATTCGTACATTTTACTTCCTGATTGCAGTGCAGGGACGAGCGAAAACAATTGCATCCTAGTCCGGAATGCACTTTCTACCAGTTCATCCATGGACCAAGGACTAGCTGGCACGGCTGCACGGCGGTTTTTTGGATAGGTGCATGGACAAGAGGCATTGTGGTCTTCTTATTTCTGCAAATAGCGGTGCTTAAATTTAGTGGAATGCACAAGCATTTCAGCTGGTCAGTACACTGCATGGTTCAGTTCAGCATTCCAGCTGATACCACAATTATAATTGGTTATTCTGGAATGAGAGAACCTAACCCTGAATGGTGGCAACAAGAAAAAACCAGAGTGAACTCCAGGAAATTTAAGCCTGCCGGGAGGCCCTTTGCTCAGAGAGAAGCCTTGCTTGTTTTTTTCCTGATTTGTAAACCTTCTCACAACTTTGTCTTTTGCTGTGAACTAGTATATGTTTGTTATGTTCTATGAATCATTGAGATGTATAAAATTGCTTAACTTATGCTTTTCAAGTTTTTTATGAAGACGAGTTTAATGTGAGTGTTCCACAGGAGCGCTGGACTAGCGTGTGAACGTTTGGAATTTATTACATTGTGGCCTCAATTAACAGCAAGAACCATTGTAACAAGATACATAGCTGCTGATATGTCAGACAACAGATTGTTGATTGTTAGCTGGTCGATAGCCTAGTGTTAAAGCGAGCTGAGCCAATGTGCCGTGTTTTGCACAACTGCTTACAAGTGGGGTAGCACCAACAGTCTTTACAAGTACTTATGTATACGTCGGCGCACGATTCTCGAACGAGTGCTCTATTTCATCAAAACACACACTGCTCGTATGATAAACCGTGACAACTTATGTCTTACCATGCCATATTCATGAAAAAACTAGTGAGGACGCATCTGTTTCGACAACAATTACGATGGTTCTCACATGATTCACGGGCACACAAAAGTAGCAGCAGTTCCCATTGACAGATTCAAACAGAGTACTAGCCCCAAAGGGGTTGATAACAGGCAAGGTTCGGATAATTAGACACAATCCAAACTACTATTAAACACTAGCTGGGGCAACTATTTCATGCCTCGATCTAATTTGGGCTGGACACAAGACGGACCTTGCCATGAACATCATCGAGGACGTCCCGCAGCAGCTCAATCCTGTGAACCTTCATGAAGACAACCTTGTGGCCTTGCCACTGATAAACTTGTTTGTGGAGGCATGCCACGTCATCTTCCTGCATAAGCTTGACAAGAACAATATTCCTCACAAACGAAGGAGTAGCTTTGAACTTCTTGTGCTTCAGTACAACAGTGAGGCTGGAATACAACTCTTCATTAGTATAACCGCAAATGGCTTCCAGGATCCAACAGCCTAAGAACTCTGTTTTCCCAGTGCGTATATTCAGGTCGTCCGCCTCATAGCGAGTGACATGTACAACCACACAATCCTTGTCTGCATCAGGGCTCTAATTGAAACAGAAAAAAATTCTGAATTACTTTTCAGTATAAGAAACACAAGTTATTTAAACCACTACGTGTACCATGGCATCGAAGCTAATAAAATTTTGCATTATTAATCACCACATACTTCCTTTTCTAAAAAAATCACCACATACTTAGATGAAAAACCACAATCGAGATCGGCAAAGA
>NC_041386.1:478184379-478193684 GCF_002162155.2 Triticum dicoccoides | reverse complement strand
GGGGCGTTGACCATCTCAGTATCTGGGGTCACCTCGGTGGTTGCCTCCATCTTCTTGGAGCTCTCTGTCTCATGGGGATCAGCCTCCCGCGTCTGCTCCAATATCGGCAGATCTTTGCCTGGTTCTCCTTGGTCCATCATGAAACTAACGAATACTAGGAGTCCACAAAAAGGAAAACACAATCGCAATGACAATGAAACAAAAAAGAGAGTGAGGATCAGTTACTGCTTTGCAAAAGTTCTTTTTTTCCTCTGAATGAAAATATACCAACATCACGGATCCGCTTACCTTCCCTTCGTTTGGAGAGAAGAACAGTGGCAGATGCAAGTGTTGCCTTTCTTGAAGACGGTGAGGGAGAAGGGGATTCAGGAAAGAGTGAAATGATGGTTGCTTCGTTCGTCAAACTTAGACTGCGGGGAGGTGGGGTTTTGTGATACGACGGCTCGTTACTGCCGCACTACGACCGGGGTGACTCTCTGCCTGCATACTGCCTTCTAATTTAGTGGATGGCATTTGGGCCCGCGCGCTGCATGGCCCGCATGTCGGTGAACAAAAGTATAATGACATTCAGTAGAGGGAGACGTTTCAATGACCTAGGAGGAGCCAGAAGTGGTAGAGTGTCTCCACTGTACTAGTAGTAATTGTTTTTCTGGGTAGCTGTAGAGTGTCTCCACTGTACTAGTAGTAATTGTTTCTCGGGTCCCAAGACAAAACAGCCCATCCACACTAGTAAATAGTAAAATCAATTCAAAAACCTGGGTGCTCTTCTTCCTCCTCGCTCCCACCCACCTCACGTCAGCTCGCTCCAATCGTACCCCCAAATTCCTCACCTCACTCCTACAGAAACCCCCAGCTCCCCTTCTTCCTCACTCCTACAGAAAACCCCCAGCTCCCCTTCTTCTTCGCTCGCACTACAACTAGGCTCGTCATTCGTTACTCTGCTCAAATCCGTGAGCGCGACGCGACGCCCTCGAGGAAAATGGAGTCGGCTGACCCCAGCGCCAAGAAGATGAGGCTCCCGCCAGCGGTGACACCTGTTGTAGATCCCGCACCCGGCAGCGCGGGGAGAAGCGGCGACCCCGCCCCCACCGGATCCCAGGAACCCGTAGAATCTTGGGTGGACCGCATCAGCGATCTCCCGGACGCCATCCTTGGGGAGATCATCTCGCTTCTCCCCACCAAGGATTGCTGCCGCACCCAAGTCCTCTCAATTCGATGGCACCCTCTATGGTGCGCCGTTCCCCTTAATCTCGACTATCGTCAGCAATCTCTCTTCAATGATTTTGAAATCCCCAGAGCCATCATCTCCTCCCACCAGGGCTCCGTTCAAAGCCTCTGCATCCTGTCATGCTACCTGAGCAAGCATACCATGCCCTGCACGGTGGACGCCTGGCTGGAATCCCCTGAATTCACAAAACCACAGCTGCTTGAGTTCTACTATTCCCCTGGAAATCACATACCACATACCGAACGCCATGAACCTGTGCCCTCAGCACCGATGTCCATCTCGGGGTTTTCGTCCTCTCTCCACACCACCACCTTTGCGCAGTGCTACCTACCAGACAATCTGGTACTAAACCTTCGACTCCCATTTCTCAAGAAACTTTCACTTGTGCGGGTTCGTATATCGGAGGCCTCATTGCACAACATCATCCACTCCAGTTGACCTGCGCTGGAGTTCTTGGTGCTTGTTTTCACAGTTAGAATTGGTTTTCTCCAAATAAAGTCGCCTAACCTTGTAAGAATTGGAATTTCTTTTGACGGAAGGCATCTCATCAATCAAGATGCCCCTTCACTTCAAAGGTTGATCCTTGATTCTAGTTATTCACCGTTGCAAATAACTGTCCTCTCTGCGCCTAAACTGGAGACCTTGGGTGTAATACATGATCTCTGTGCTCATTTCAATATGGTGTTTGGCTCCATAGTTCTTCAGGTACTTTATATTATCATCTACACTTGTAACCATAAGCTGCATTTTAAATTTCTGCGCATAATTTATATATCATCTTGGAGTACACTTTTGTACTAATATTATGTTCTATGCTCAATGAAGAGTTTCTCCATGTATGGCTTATCAATGGTGCCGGATTCTGTCAAGATGTTATATATCCAAATAAATAGTTTTGATCCGAACAAGATTATTGGCTTGCTGCAATGCTTTCCATGTTTGGAGAAGTTGTATATAAAGGTGATAATTTCACGCACATTGGAAGCCCGCATATAGTGTACTAGAATTAACCGTTCAGCTGTTGCTCTTTCTACACTCTTCTTTTAGACCTTAACTGTTTTCAATTTTCATGTCTATTTAGGCAACAGGACAGGGTAACAAAGTTATAACCTATCGGTGGATTCGTAAGCATCGGGATTTTCTCACTTCTCATGAGATTCGATTGAAGACAATAACACTAGAACGATATGTAGCCAACCGTGCAACCACAAGATTTGTCACATTCTTCCTGGTGAATGCGAGGTTACTATTGTCCATTAGGCTTAAGTTTATCAACAGCATGGTTTTGACGGATGGGTATGTCGAAGAGCAAAAAAAAAAGGAGTTTCAGGTGGGCAAAAGAGCTTCTGAACGTGTCGGGCTTCTATTTACACATATTGTGGTCATAATCCAGTAAATTTTACGACCCAGGATGTTCATTCTATGGACCTGACCGATCCATTTGACTGTGACTGTGGAAAACAATGCTGGAGTTAGATGTTATTGCCCTTTTCAATCTGGTTTTTTTTGCAAACCTGATGAACAATTAACCCTCGTGCTTTTGTACAGTTTGTAAGCTGGAGTTAGATGTTCCTGCCCTTTTCAACTCGGCTGTGACTGTCATATTTTCTTTGAAACAAGGCAAATGGCTTGCCATTCGTTTAATTTAGAGTGAAAAAATATTGTAACAAATCCAAACCAAGGGAAATAACATCACTCTCGCCGGCTGCTTGAGCTCATTGTGCATTACAGAAGCCAAGTGATTAGCCCCCACCAGCACCCACAAACTTATTTCAAACTAGTACATCGAATGGGATGTAAGTTTTCATAGGAAAGGCTGCATGACCGTGAGAGATTTGGATTCTGACATTTGGGACCCGCGAGGAAATAGCCTATCCAAGGTGGTGTCGACTTACTAGCCAGTCAACAAATGATTCTGCCTACCAGCCGTTGGATTGACATCCAACATCTGTCGTGTATCTTCTATCTCTTGTCTTCTTCTTCCTCCAATCGCCCAAACCAAACCACCCCGTCGACTCTGCCTGCTCCCGCCTCCCATGGCTGGCTGTGCCTCCGCTGCCCTACCGTATGTACCCTCCAACGCTGGCCAGTCCCTCCCTCTATTCCCCCACACGTCCTGTTATTCTCCGGCGAAGTCAGCCCCAACACGCACCCGTGCCTGAACCAGTCAACCCTCGTACTCCCCTCCGCCTGCGACTGGACCAGCGCATCTTCAACGGCTCCTGTTCGTTCCATCCGAGGCCTCGCCGTTGTCCTCTGCCTTGCTGCCTTGGTTCGCTCGCCGTGCGCGGTGCGCCGCCCTCTTGCGTTGTCAACATCATCAACAACCGAGAGGAACAAGGAGATGACTGTACGTGGAGAGGATGACAGTAGGGACCCACTAGCGTCATGGCAATACGCAAGCAAGTGCCTCTATAGTACAAGCCCAAAAATATGGTTCCTCCTAATGGTTGGACATCTGGGGCTCAAACCATTGTCAACGTAGTCAATAAATGAGAGAATTACACTACGAGCAGCTAACACCAGGGACCCAGCAAGTCGCGCAGTTTTTTTTGAGGAACAAGCAGTTGTTATTTATACTAGTTTTAGCGACCGATCAGGGTAACAACGGAGCTGTGCGGGGGCTGTGGCCCGTCTAGCCAGGGTTTTATTTATGTTTACCACATCATGAGCCCAGTTGTATTTTTTCTTGCTGAAAATGGCTAGCCCAGTTCTATTTTTTTGAAAGAAATACCAAAACAAGGCCTACTTGCTTTATCGGCCCTACTGGGCTGCAAATCTTTTAAGATGAGGAGAGTTTCATTCGGTTTGCCCAGAAATGGGCTATCCATTTTTAAAACACATCAAACCGGGAATAAGTTTCATTTTTTTCATTACAAGATCTTAAATTCCATTGATTTTTATGCGTGGAAAATTATTTGGATTTTATATTTATATAAATTATTTTTCAAAATAGTTTGAATGTGAATCGATATTTCTGGATTAAAAACAGTTGAGCGCACCGAAATATGCAAAATTTCGTATACTTTTTAACCGTGGCCACAATATGGGGTGTGATGCTAACAAAAAGAAGATGGGCTCCAAAAAAATTCTTAAGAATTAGCAAATGGGTTGTAGATTATTAGAAATAATGGCAGATGGGTTGTATGCTGTTTTCCACATATTTGAGGCTGACTTGTGCGCCTACTACAGGTTGACGCGTATGCTTTCATAAAAAAAAGGTTGACGCACACGCAATGCCCGGTCAACTTAGTCAACACACGAGAGCAGTGACTGTTGGATGTCCATCCAACAGCTGTCGTGCTTCTTCAATCTCTGCTCTTCATGCTCAAGCCGCTCAAACAAGCGCCGGCGGGACTGCCTGCTCCCTCCTCCCGCGGCCGGCTATGCTGCCGCGCAGGCCTCACGGCCCCACCGTACTCCCATCGCTGGCCTAGACATCCATCTACTCACCCACACATGTTGTTATTCTGCGGTGACGGCAGACGAACAAGTAAACCCTCGTACTCCTCTGCGTGGGAAACAACTGCCGAGTATTCCCTGGCTCCGTGTCATTCCCTTCCTAGGCCTTGCCGTCGTCCACCGCCCTGGTGCTCTCGGCGCGGCCTGGGTAACGTGGTCAATGAACGACATCCATCGGAAGTGGACTGTACGTGGAGAGGCTGATAGCTGGGTCCACGGCCGCACGCAAGGAAATGCCTCCTTATTACGCGCAAAATAATGATTCCTCCACCTGACAGCTAGGACCCACAGGAAGGGCCTCTGTATTTCGCGAAAAAAATGTTCCCCTGCTGACAGGTCGGACCCACCAGCTATAACTTCGCACACAAGGAAATGTCTCCTTATTACACCCAAAAAAATGAATACCCCCTGCTAGCTGGAACCCACCATATTGTTGGCCTGACTTGTGGGCCTACTAAGTTGACAGGGACGGAGAGCTTTGTCAACTTAGTCAATACTCCAGTGACCGTATGATGTCCATCCAATGGCCATAGTGCTTCTTCAACCTCTGGTCTTCTTGCTCTAGCCGCCCAAAGCAGCGCCGGTCGTGCCACCTGCTCCTGCCTCCCATGGCCGGCTGTGCTACCGCGGAGGCCTCACCGCCCCCATACTACTCCCACCACTAGCCAGGCCATCCCTCCACTCACCCACACCCCCTCTTATTCTGCGGCGACGGCAGCCTCACACCGCAGCCGAACCAGTGAACGCTCGTACTCCTCTCCGCATGGGCATCCACTGCCGCGTCTTGCACGGCTCCGTGTCGTCCCCTTCCTAGGCCTCACCGTCGTCCACCGCCGTGGTGCTCTCGGCGCGGCATGGTCAATGTGGTCAACGACCGACTTCCATCGGAAGAGTACTGTACGTGGAGAGGCTGATAGCTGGGTCCACGGCAGCTGCAAGGAAGTGCAGCCTTATTACGCAGAAAATAATTATTCCTCCACCTGACAGCGGGGACCCACCGGACGGGCCACCAGTATTTTGCGAAAAAAATCGTTTCCCCCTGACTGTTGGGACCCACCGGACAGGCCACCGTATTTCGCAAAAAAATGTTCCCCCCGCTGTCAGCTAGGACCCACCGGAAGTGCCTCCTTATTACGCACAAAAAAATGAATACTCCCCCGGCTAGCTGGGACCCACCTTGCTGGGAGGCTGACTTGTGAGCCTACTAAGTTGACGGGGACGAAGGGCTTTGTCAACTTAGTCAATATGAACGATTCTAGCTCCAGTGACCGTACGATGTCCATCCAACGGCCGTAGTGCTTCTTCAACCTCTGGTCTTCTTGCTCCAGCCGCCCAAAGCAGCGCCGGTCGTGTCGCATGCTCCTGCCTCCCGTGGCTGGCTGTGCTGCCGCAGAGGCCTCACCGCCCCCTACTATTCACACCGCTAGCCAGGCCCTGCGGCGACGGCAGCCTCACACCGCAGCCGAACCAGTGAACCCTCGTAGTCCACTCCGTGCGGGCTTCCACTTCCGCGTCGTCCCCTTCCTAGGCCTTGCCGTCGTCCACCGTTGTGGTGCTCTCCGCGCGGCGTGGTCAACGTGGTCAAGGAACGACTTCCATCGGAAGAGTACTGTACGTGGAGAGGCTGATAGCTGGGTCCAGGCCACTGCCCAGTTTTTTTGTGATTTGCCAAGTAAGTCACTTTGTCAGGCCTGTTGGGCTGCAAATCTTTCAAGAAGAGGAGAGCTTTCATTCGGCTGGCCGAGAAAATGGCCCATCAGTGATGAGAAATGGGTTGTACATTTTTAAAACACATCAAACCGGCAATTAGTTTCAAATATCTTTTTTCATTTCAAGATTTTAAATTACATTAATTTTTATGCATGGAGAATTTATTGGATTTTATATTGATATACATTTATTTTTAAAATCAGTTTGAATGTGATTCGAAATTTCAGGATTAAAAATAGTTCGGACCGCACCAAAATATGCAAAATTTCATATAATTTTTTAACCGTTGGCACAATATGGGTTGTAATGCTAACAAAAAGAATATGAGCTCCAAAAAACCTTAAGAATTAGCAAATGGGTTGTAAATTATTAGAAATAATGGCAGATGGGCTGTATGCTATTTTCCACAGATTTGAGGCTTTCCTAAAAAAAGGTTGACGCACAAGCACTGGTTGTTGGATGTCCATCCAACGGTCGTCTTGCTTCTTCAATCTATGATCTTCCTGCTCCAGCCGCTCAAACAAGCGCCGGCGGGACTGCCTGCTCCCTCCTCCTCGCGGCCAGCTGTGCTGCCGCGCAGGCCTCACCGCCTGACAGTACTCCCATCGCTAGCCTAGCCATCCCTCTACTCACCCACACCTGCTGTTATTCTCCGGCGACGGCAGACGAACCAGTAAACCCTCGTACAATCGTACTCCCCTCCGCGTGGGAAACAACTGCCGAGTCTTCCCTGCCTCTGTGTCGTCCCCTTCCTAGGCCTCGCTGTCGTCCACCGCCCTAGTGCTCTCAGCGCGGCCTGGTCAACGTGGTTAACGACCGACATGCATCTGAAGTGGACTTTATGTGGAGAGGCCGACAGCTAGGTCCACGGCTGCACGCAAGGAAATGCCTCCTTATTACGCGCAAAATAATGATTCCTCCACCTGACATCAGGGACCCACCGAAAGGGCCTCTGTATTTCGCGAAAAAACGTTACCGCCGCTGACAGCTCGGACCCACCAGCTATATCTTCGCACGCAAGGAAGTGCCTCCTTATTACGCACAAAAAAATGAATACTCCCCCTGTTAGCTGGGACCCAGTATAGTGGCAAGCTGACTTGTGGGCCTACTAAGTTGACGGGGACGGAGGGCTTTGTCAACTTAGTCAATATGAACGATTCTAGCTCCAGTGATCGTACGATGTCCATCCAACGGCCGTAGTGCTTATTCAACCTCTGGTCTTCTTGCTCCAGCCGCCCAAACCAGCGCCGGTCGTGCCTCATGCTCCTGCCTCCCGTGGTCGGCTGCGATGCGGCGGAGGCCTCACCGCCCCCTACTACTCCCACCGCTGGCCAGGCCATCCCTCTACTCACCCACACCCCCTGTTATTCCGCGGCGACGATAGCCTCAGACCGCAGCGAACCAGTGAACCCTCGTACTCCTCTACGCGTGGGCATCCACTGCCGCATCTTCCCCGGCTCCGCGTCATCCCCTTCCTAGGCCTCGCCGTCGTCCACCACCCTGGTGCTCTCGGCGTGGCATGGTCAACGTGGTCAAGGAACGACTTCCATTGGACATGGATTATACGTGGAGAGGCTGACAGCTGGGTCCACGGCCGTAGGAAGGAAGTGCCTCCTTATTACGTGCAAAATAATTATTCCTCCACCTGACAGCGGGACCCACCGGACGGGCCACCATATTTCGTGAAAAAAATGTTTCCCCCTAACTGATGGGACCCACCAGCTACATCTTCGCCCGCAAGGAAGTGCGTCCAGGCAAATAAAATGATTCGCCCCCTGACTGCTGGGACCCACCAGCTACATCTTCGCAGACAAGGAAGTGCCTGACAGTCGGGACCCACGTGGTCGAAGCGTACGTAGTGTTGTCATTCTGGTCGCGAACGTGTACGTACATACTGGTCGATGTAGAGGCACACACGTGTCGTAGTAGAGGCGCGCACGTGTCGTAGTAGAGGCGCGCACGTAGCATTTACACATACGTACAACGGCCAGGGTGCAAGAAAGAAAATATGGCCACGTATGTGTACATACGGGCGGGGTCTCGAACGCCTACTCGCGCATACGTACGGCCAGGGCTCGTGTACATGGCTGGGTCGAAACAGAGAAACAGCATCGTCGTCGTGTTCATGGGGAGGCAACAGAATGCGTCGTGTTCATGGGGAGGCAACGGAACGCGTGGGAGCCAACCGGCTGGGTCGGAACAGAATGCGTGGTCGTGTTCATCGGGAGGGCTTGGACGGAACAGGCGATGGAAACGAGGCCTGGTGTACCGCAAAACGGATGAAACGGCCTTGTGTTCGACCAGCCACGTTCGAAACGGGATCCTGTTCATCGGGAGGGGTCTGGCGTACCGCAAAATGGAGGAAACGGACCTCCTACGGTCGAAACGGGGGTCCTCTTGATCGGGAGGGGTGTGGCGTACCGCAAAACGGACGAAACGGACTTGTGTTGGAGCGCTACGGTTGAAACGGGGGTCCTGTTCATCGGGAGGGGTGTGGCGTACCGCAAAACGGGACTCCACGAGATACTGTTCATCTCCACCGTCGACCCCCTCCAGGCTCCACGAGCTACTGTTCATCCACCGTCGACCTCCTCCAGCATCCACCTGCGGCTGTTCATCCACAGGCTCCTGTTCATCCAGCCTCCAACGCGCGCTACTCCACCGGCTACTGTTCAACCAGCCCTCTCCACGGGCTCCTGTTCAACCACCCCTCCACGGGCTATTGTTCATCCTGCCCTCCACCGTCTACTATTCATCCTGCCCTCCACGGGGTTGTCCTGTTCATCCAGCCCTCCACGGGGTCCTGTTCATCCAGCCCCAACCGGCTCGATCGATCAGGGTCCTGTTCATCCAGAGGCAACACCACGGGGTCCTGTTCATCCACCCCCACCGAGAACTGTTCATC
>NC_041386.1:478161837-478184090 GCF_002162155.2 Triticum dicoccoides | reverse complement strand
CCGCAACGCTCACTGTTCATCCAGAGGCAGCATCGATCGGCTTCAGTTAGCAGTAGTAGCGAAGGAATCGCTCGATCGGGTTCAGTTAACAGCCATCGATCGATCGCTCGGGTTCAGTAATGCGTAGCCTATAGTGCAATCGCTCAGGTTCAGTTAGAGCCAATGCCTCACACACATGCGCGTACGTGTACGAGGGAAACGTGCATCGCTCGGCCCCCGACCTCCCACCGTAACCGGGAACTCCCCGAAATTTTCCTCGCCCTCGCTTCTACCACGGTTTTTCCATCATGGACGCCCCAAAGAATGTCATGCAGCTGCGTCTCCAGCCCGCCCAGGACGAAAAGCCCATCTTCTGTCATGATTTTTTTCATAGAAGTAGGAGCCCACCACATCTATGATCATACCGGGTTTTGTCACAATTATCATCATAGAAGTGTCATATGTATGACAGAAAAAAAATTTGTTCGGCCCAAAATGTCACGGATGTGTCTTTTTTGTAGTGATGAACTCCTCAAACTACGGTCATCACCGGTAAGTATCCCGATTATTGTCACTTCGGGGTTAACAGATCATAACACATAATAGGTGACTATAGACTTGCAAGATAGGATCTAGAACTCTCATATATTGATGAAAACATAATAGGTTCAGATCTGAAATCATGGCACTCGGGCCCTAGTGACAAGCATTAAGCATAACAAAGTCATAGCAACATCAATCTTAGAACATGGTGGATACTAGGGATCAAACCCTAACAAAACTAACTCGATTACATGGTGAATCTCATCCAACCCATCACCGTCCAGCAAGCCTATGATGGAATTACTCACGCACGGCGGTAAGCATCATGAAATTGGTGATGGAGGATGGTTGATGATGACGACGGCGACGAATCCCCCTCTCCGGAGCCCCGAACGGACTCCAGATCAGCCCTCCCGAGAGGTTTTAGGGCTTGGCGGCGGCTCCGTATCGTAAAACGCAATGATTTCTTCCCCTTTATTTTTTCCTCCCCAAAAGCAGTTATATAGAGTTGGAGTTGGAGTCGGGGGGTCTCCAGGGGGCCCATGAGGTATCTTTGGCGAGGATTTTTTATTATTTATTGTAAGATATCCCGTGGAGTTTCAGGTCATTCTGAGAACTTTTGTTTTCTGCACATAAAACAACATCATGGCAATTCTGCTGAAAACAGCGCCAGTCCGGGTTAGTTCCATTCAAATCATACAAGTTAGAGTCCAAAACAAGGGCAAAAGTGTTTGGAAAAGTAGATACGTTGGAGACGTATCACGCCCGCGCCTCCCTCCCCTGCCCCTGGGCCCGGCCCGTCGGTGGCCCAGGCGCCCCCGCTGACTTGTCAAGTGGACACGTATTCCGGTCAGTACGTTTTCTTCCTTCGAAAGCATATTTTTCCTTCCTTTTACTCAAAATACATTTTCCCCTCTGGAAAGTGTATTTCGTTCTACTGCAGCCTAAAGTACGCTTTCACTATTCTGAAAACGTATTTCCCTCAATACGCTTCTGCGTTATCCACTCAGAGACCCGTTGGTGATAAAATTTTCACAGATTGGTCCTTCTTCTTCTACACCTCATAACTCCGCAACCATAACTCCGATTGAGGTGAAACCAATGCTCACTTCTTCGCCTCATCGAGCTCTAGATTTGTTAACATTTTCACTAGGTGTTCTCACAGTGAAAATGACCATTTTGCCCTTGCCTCTAATCAGCCCCCTCCAAGAGAAAATCATCTGACGTTTCGCTCCGCGGCTTCACCGCACTTCTTCCTGGAGTCTCCGTCACCCCAGGCAAGCCACAATACCCACTTGCATGATAGTCATGCAGTAGCCATGGTTTTCAACTTGAATATTTATTAAATGATTGCTTGTTTAAAATATGGTTATCGTTGGTTCGGTAATGCTTCTGGGTTAGTGCTTACTTGCTTGCTTTGTTGTTACGCACCTGGTTATCATGCCCTGCTAGTTGCTAGTATTACTTTCATATTGCCATGCTTGATAGTAGTACATGTGGGGTTGGTCATGTTCTTCGGTGCATGACTAACGTCGGTTACCGAGTACTGTTAATATGCGTTGTTCCTTTGCTGATAGTTCGTTAAGTGTTACTTGGTAATGTTATTGATGAGTTCTTGCATGGTATTTATGTTTGATGCTAGTGGCCAGGTTATGCTATGAGTAGTGTTGCACTTGTAATATTTATGCTCATCATTATGCCATGTTCAGTTGGAGATTATTCATAGTTGATATGGTGGATAGTTATGTTGCATCCCGTGCTTATGTTGATATCATGCTCATGCTTTGTATATGCATCATGTTATGTTATCATGGCTCAGCATATTGCATTCAAGTTTAACTGGATTAAATTGGACTTGAACAACTGTTGGCTGAGTCATGGTGCCACCATATCGAAACTGACCTGTGCAACCATGCTTACCTTATGGGAAGGTCCTAACTGGGTCTATTGTCATTCCTCTCACCGGTGCCTCCAACTAGGGAAGGTTATGGGCGTGCGTACCCTAACCAGGTAAGCAGACATAACCTTGTGTGCTCATTGTTGTTATTTTTATGGATCCGGTCCCCGTGAGGGACGTTTGGCCACGACGGTGGTCGTTGTGTCTTTGGTGGACACGGGGCCACCCAGGACTAGCCTAGTTGGGAGTGGGTTGGAGTGGCCCGGAGAGTGTCATGACAATAGATCGGTTTTGTCGGAATGCCGTTGGTCCACTCGAATGGGAGTGCGAGGCCATGGGTTCCGTAGTGCGGGTACAGTGTACTAACCTCTGCAGAGTGTATATTAAATCTATTGATAGCCGCGCCCGCGGATAAGGGCCCAGTTCATGTCGGTCCCACCGTGAGTCAACAGTAATAATAATAATGTGCTTAATAACAACCACTGTTCAATCATGAGATAAGTTGGTTGTGATCGCCGAAAAGATCATCGTTTGAGACCAAGTGTTGGTCATGGTTGTGATCGCCGGAATGATCACCGTGGTATCAAGGATACCGAGGTGTTGGATATTCGTGATGTTGTGTGAGAATCATGGGTAAAGATCACGCTCCTTGTGGTCATTTAATGATTACTACGGTATTGTTTATACCAAGCTTGATTTGATCCTGAGATGATTGTGTGATGTCCGAGGTTGGTAAGTGATGCATGTGCTGGTTATGAGGTAACCCGAGCAGAATAACTGGTGCATGTAGTGTCATCATGTTGCATGCTAGTATCATCAGATTTATATGTTCTTGCCATGATCATATTGTTCTAGCAGTATTATGTTCATGTTGTTCATGTTATGTTATCCTGATGATCTCATGATAATTCCTGATTAATAGGTAATTGCCATGCTGTTGTTTGTCTTGAATGCTTCTGGTTATTGTGAGCTTGCAAGTACATCCAATGTAGTGACCTGGCGTGTCATGCCAGTTTGCAAGTCGTGCCTGGATTACTTTCTTGTTTGGTGTTGTTCCTGTGTTCGCGAGCTAGGATAAACATTCTAGCCAGAGTCCCTGCGGATTGGAGTCCATCATCGTCGTTCGTTGTTCCGCTGCCAGTACTTGTCCCGCTGCTTTGAGTTGTTATGCTGCTTGTATAGAGCAACCGTGGTTGGCGTAGTCTCGTCGTGCCGATGTTATTCATTGTAATATCGGAACCCGTGTATTCCTATTCGTGTTGTAATAGAGAGTTGGTTTGTTCTATACTAAGCAGTGCCGTATTCGAGAAGACTTCACCTTGATCTCTGGGCTAGAATACGGGGCGTTCCAGTTTTCTCTGAGCCGGGGTGCCACAGTTTGCTGGCAGGGAAACCCAGGCGGTGTCTTGAGGACAGATCCTCAATGGCCTGCTGGGCATGCTTGCTGCCGGGCAAACCACCTTACTGCTCTTGACATGGCCGCTCGAGCTGTCGAGCGGACTCGAGGCAGAACGAGAGCGTTGCCAATCGCAGAAGGTCACCCTACCGTTCTCGACGCAGCCGCTCGAATTGTTGAGCGGACTCGAAACAGAATGAGGGCATTGCCAACAGTGGTAGGGCCCCGTTGCATGCAGGTTTTCCATACACGGGGCAAGATCGTCGAGGATGATAACCATATATATATAAATGAATTACTCAAAGTTTTGCATGACTTAGCTTTTCTGCCTCTGCGTGCGCGTTCACCGCGTCCACCAAGGACGCCGTTTGTTCGGTCGTCTTCTAGCTTGAAGTGACGACCATGATGAAGTCGTTGCTTCATCCAGACCGGGTTCTCACAACTGCGCACCCCCTACCTGGCGTGCCAGAGATGTCGGTGGGAAACGACACCTATGGGGTCACTGGGATCCCTTCTACGGTTGGCGGGCACGAGGTTGTGCGAAGAGCGGGTCTGGCGGTCAGCACACAAATTGTTTACCCAGGTTCGGGCCACAGAGACGCGTAAAACCCTTGTCCTGCTTTGATGTGTATTTAGGTGTTCTTGTGTTCTTGCACTAGCTGCAGTGGCTCTCTAGTCCAAAAGATCCGAATCCCTCTCCACTACGCCTCGGGCCTCCTTTTATAGACAAAAAGGGGTTGCCACAGTGGCACACAAGAGGTGGAAAGGTGTACAGGGGCTGAGTCTATCTCCTGGCATCGTCGGACTAACGCATTTAATGCGCTGCCGACGTGCCCCTCTTGCTTTATTGGGGACGGCAAAGAAGCTCGTCCCAGCTGTCGTCGCCTCACCTGGCTCCGACGCGTGTCCAAGCTGACGAAGCGTTGTAGCGCCACGTTGGATGGCTGCTGGGCTGGGGCGGCGGTAGAGCCTTCATGAAGATCTGCATGCCACCACGCAGGTGCTTGCTGAGTTGGTGTAGAGGCCGCGCACTGCCACGCAGATGCCTGCTCAGTTGGTCGAGCTGGCAGCTGTATGGGAGCGGTGGTGGAGGCTTTGGCAGATGTGGGCCTGGCTGCGGCCCCGCAGGCGTCCTCGGCAAGGGTCTTGCCGAGGGCCCGGCAGGGGTCTCGCTGCGGCACTGCGGTCGTCCCTGGAAAGGGTCTTGCCGGGGGTCCCGTGGATTTACTTGGCAAGGATCTCGCCAAGGGTCATCGTCTTCTGGTCTCCATCTGATCTTGTGTATCTATGATCTCTACAAAGATCTGCATGCCACCACGGAGGTGCCTCCCGAGCCTTGGTTCCAATATGGCGTGGGAACCCCTTGGGCTCAAAGGTGGCGCGCTCTGCTGGCGTCAGGCAAGTTGCCCCGGCAAGGATCTTGCCGAGGCTGTGGAAGCCACCCCGGCAAGAGTCTTGCCGGGGGAGTCCACCTCGCCCTCTTGCTCTCTTTGCGTCTCTGGTCTTGGCGTTGCTCTGGTCTTCTTGTGCTCTGGCATCCCTCCTCCGCCCTGCTTAGTGTGGCCGTGGGTGCGGCTCTGACTACCCGTGCACAAGTAAAGGGGTGCAAAAGGAGAGCCCCTACTTTTGTACACCGACAAAAACCTTGCGCTTGGCTCTTTGCCTCTTCGGGAGGTTCAACAGTTCGTACTCGTGTGAACCTTGCACTTGTCTCTTCGCCTCTTCGTAAGGTCCAACAATGATGATACTACAGTACAATATGCTTCTAGCAATTTGACACCGATTGAACTGCTGCATGTCCACCGCGAGGGCGAGGGCGAGGGAGAGGGCGTTGTAGTCAAAACCCTGACCTCGTCCTGCGAGCCACCATGAGCGTGGGCGAGGGAGAGAGCGTAGTTAGGAAGCTTCTCCTCGTTCGGCGAGTTGACGAGACACATCAAAGCAGTACTAGTAATAGTCCATACTGCGTCCTTTCCGGTTAATATGGCTTAATTTGAAATGAGAAAAATACACCGGCGGTCAACGTATGTAATAATACGCTCTTTACAGTCACTATATAGTTTTGCAGTGATTATACGATCACTAGCTCACCATAGAGCACCGTATTGCACCCTACTAACCGGCCACATAGTCGACGTGGCACTTTGTTGACTAGTTAAATTGACACCTGGTTTCTGGGTCCCACTTGTTAGTTGGCAGAGCAAAGAAATCAGTTAAACAAAACTTTACACAGGCACGACAGGAGTCCAACCCTTGCGCGCGAACCACCCTGGCTGTGTATGTGAGTGCATGCACGTGTACTCCCTTGGTCTTCCAACAAAGAATGTACATCGGCTCACAAACAAAGAGTGTACATCTACACTTCCAATGAATTTAGCCTTTAATCTAATCGATTATGATTGACTAATGCACCAACTTGTGCTCTAGCTATAGGCTACATGTCTATCCTTAATTATAGCATGCAACAACCTTCATTTAATCTTCTTCTCTCAATGGTCGCATGCACACATAAGTCTGCTACTTTTGGGCTTTAATTATGCCATGAAGTTCCGGTTCCTCTTGGTCAATGTGTAAATCTCTATATGTACAGTCTTTCACGGACGTAGGGAGTAGCTTGAGCACTTGAGTGTGAGCATGTGTGTTGCGTCGTGTGCTGTGTGCCGCATGGATGCGTGAGTGTTGTGTGCGTGCATGTGTACGTGTGAGTGTTGCATGTTGCATGCATATGCATGCATGAGGCTTTTACTCCCTCCCGTTGGCATGTTCATATTTCAAGCTTCATTAAAATATTGCATGCAAGAATTAAAAGATAACTCACCAATGTGTGTAAAAGTTCTGGTCATTTGTTCCTCACGCATGCATTCCAATTAAACATTCGTAAACACAATTTTCTTGAGGAAAACAAGCCCATTATTGAGTACTTTCGGAAAAAATTCTTCGGGCACTGATCATTTACTACCACATTGGTTGATGATTTTTTTATTGACCTGTATATAAACCTTCGTCCTGGTTTAATGGTTCCCTTCGTACTTAGTGTAAAATTTTGACCGTAAATTTAACTAGCAAAGTGTCAATGCATGTCATAAAAAACTATACCATTAAAAACTATGTTCAAATACAATCCAGTGATATGAATTTTGGTGAAATGCATTACTCCCTCCGTCTATATGAATAAGTCATCTTAGGTTGTGCACCATGACCAAGGAGGAGGGGAAAACGACAGAACTTAATGTTTATTTGCTAATTAATAACATTACATGCAATGAACTAACGACTGCATGTTGTGTTTGGTAGTCTCAAGTCATTGAAAGCATGCACGCCCCACATCTCTTATTGGATGATATGTCAAGGAACAAGAAACAAAGGTGGGAGTTAATGCATCGCGCCTAAGTGTTTTGGGACTATTTGGTTTTCATAAGGTGACTTACACACCTAGACGGAGGGGGTAACATTTTATTAGTTAAATACTCCCTCCGTCTAGCTGTATAAGTCACTTTATGAAAACTAAATAATCCCAAAACACTTAGGCACGGTGCATTAACTCCCACCTCGTTTCTTGTTTCTTGACATATCAACCAATAAGAGATGTGGGCGTGCATGTTTTCAATGACTTGAGACTACCAAACACGAGATGCAATGGTTAGTTCATTGCATGCAATACTATTAATTAGCAAATAAACATTAAGTTCTCTTGTTTTCCCTCCTTCTTGGTCACGGTGCACAACCAAAGATGACTTATCACCTAGACGGAGGGAGTAGATGCTCAAAGTTTGACACAAAATACTACTCCCTCCTTTTCGGTTTATAGGGCTTATCTCAAAATTTTAGATTTCTCATTTTATAAGTCTCAATTTGATGGTTCCCTACCACATGTTCTGATTTCAAGGTGCATTAAATCATTGCATTGAAATATTAAGAGAAAATTAACCAATGCATGGACTTCATGCATGCATGCATTGCAATAATGCATTGGTAAACATAATTTTTTCAGGAAAGCGAGTGCATTAATTGAGTGTTTTTGCAAACTACAAAAATTATTCCACCACTCACCATCTACCTTGGTTGATGAGATTTTTGAATTGAGCCCTATAAACCGGAAAGGAGGTAGTACTAGTACTCCTGCATTATTGGCGCCGGGTGCCTTGGCCAATGTTTCATCTTGTTGGACAGGATGAGCGTACATGCATAGGGATACTGTAGATAGGAAGTCTTAGCTATTATTCCCCATCTCTGTCAGAGAGAACTATTCAACTAGTCTTCACAGTGAAGTGACAATACACGCTGCTGCAGATGGGACACTTAATTAATAAGTTGAACCAGCGTGTGTTGGTGTTACTAAATCAGCCTTACCCAGTACTGCCATCATGTTTGCCAGTGGAGCACCCTTCTGCAAATACGCCTACGCACCTCTCTCCTCCATTAACTGACATATGGGCCCTCTTGAGGTATACCCACATGTCATCAGCGTAACTATTTACACTTCGAAGGACGGTATGTCCTAGTAGTAGTACTAGTAGAATTGAGGTTTAATGCACTTTCGTCCCCGTCTTTCACTCTTCTTCCTCCTCTCTTCTTCTTCCTCCTCTCTTCCCCATAGTCAGCCAAACACCATTTCCCCCTGCTCACTGCTCGCCCGCCCGTGCCATCTTCCTTGGTAGCTCGTGCGTACCATATCCCCCCGCTCACTGCTCGGCCACACATGCCATCTTCTTCGATCGCCCGCCCGAATCCACTTCCCCACTGGCTCGCAGGCACCGAAAACCCCAATCACTCAGCGCCCTAAAAAACCCTACGGCAGAACCGACTGACACGCAGAGTCACGATTGGGATTCCCTCCCCGATGTTCTCTTGGAGTAGATCTGTCATCGTATGGACTTGCTCAGCACCGTCCGTCCATCTGGCCGCATGCTCGGTGTCTTTGTACCATCTGCTCGTCCGCAACCGGCCGACCCTTTTCAAGACACCCAGCTTGCTGATGACCGATCCTCGCAAGTGGCCCAAACACTGACTTGACGATCCTACAGAGGTTGCCGTGGTGCCCCTCGACATGCTACCACTACCCGTCCACCTATCCTTCATGCGAGGCCACTATTGGGCAGGCACGAAGGCCAACTGGATCGTCCTCATCCAGCAATCCGGTAGTCCGTGGTGCCTCGTGGATATCTACACCCAGTGAGAGATCACCCTTCCATCGTTGGATACTTCCACCATCGAGCCTCGCGGACCGCCGAACACTCCTGCCTACTATGCACGAGACGCGTCGAGCTTTTGGCTTGACCTCTGTTTGCTGAAGGTTGTAATCTGTGAAGTGCCCACACCATCAGAAGACTACATGGATTACAAGCTCATTGCCTTGTTCAACATGGGATTAGTCTATCTGGAATCCGATCACCATACATGGTTATGGCTCATCGTCAATCCTATTGAGCCTCCATTTCTGTGTGATGCTATAGTTCATGATGGCATCGTTTACGCACTCGACGCACAGATTGGCTGCCTATACTTGTGGAATCTATCGTCGTGTAATTGTTCTATCTCATTTCATCTTTACCTTATGAATACGACTACCTATTGATTGTTACAAATTTAGAATAGATAGTATGTCTATAACCACATCATTGCTATATGTTCCTCTCATTTCCTAGATTTTTATGACCACACATGTTATTGTTAGAGTTGATATGAGAACAATTGGCATCTAATGCTTGTTAGAATAGATATTATGAGTATAACCTCATGATTGCCATATGTTACTCTCATTTCCAAGATTTTTATAACAACGCATGCTATTGCTTAGAGTTGATATGAGAACAGTAGTAAGTGCTATGGTAGAATATGAGTAGGCCCTGTTATAGTTGTTTTCCTCACATTGTTACATGATGTTTGAACCATGACATATTGCTAGAATATGAAAACCATTGGCTTATGTTTTAACTTGGAGTATGATTATGACCATGGCATTGCAATTCTCTGTCTATGATATGTGTCACTGTTATAATAATCTTAATTCCACACATACTCTAAACATGATTGTATATTTTTGTCCTTTTGGTCTCCAACAGGAGGCCGGTTTACAGCCTCGGCAACCACTCCATGTTACTTGGGCTCAATTATCCGATCATCCAACCAATCATCGATCATATCATCGACGATGATTACCGTGCTATGCAACTTCCATTCGCCATGGGGGGGCTGTGTTTACACATCATACCATGGGTTTCATGAATCACCATATCCAGATATTCGTCGACACAACTTGCTGCCAGATAATCTTCAATGTGTGAAAGGCATCAAGCTTCCATGCAATGGATGGCTTTTGCAAACCCGACATGCGGCGATGTGGTTCATGCCAACAACAAATATGCACAACTTGATTTGTACTGATATCTAGACTGGTCCATGTATCCCGCTGCTGTAGCATGACCCTGTTTTGTTGGATATTATGTACTGTTGTTAGTTTGAAGCACTCCTCTGGTTTGAAGGATAGATACCTTTCTGGGATCAAGTGCATCCTAACTCACATGCGTAGGATGTACTGAAAATGATATCAATTAGGCTTCAAGTGCATACTTGTTGGTGAAAGTGTTTTCCAATGGGAATTATATTTTGTATTACTCATGTAGCCTACAAAGTCTATTGCACAGCCTTGTAACTTCTTACTCCATTTCTAAATTTGTACTAGTCCTCTATACCATATATTGCACTACTCGTACTACTACCTCCCTCCTGGTTTATTGGTCCCCTTTGTAATTTGTGTCAAATTTTGACCATAAATTTCACTTACTAAATGTTAATGCATGCCACAAAAAATTATATCGTTCGATTCGTATTTGAGCATAGTTTCCAATGGTATAATTTTCGGTGACATGCATTGACATTTTGTTAGTTAAACCTATGGTTAAAATGTGACACTAAATACAACTAGTAAGTAGTGCAGTAGTAGTACTAGTATACGTTGGTCAAATTATTCATCATGTCCTCGCATTGAATTGACGTGACAACACGCTGCGCATGAGGTGACACAAGAGTCCCGACGGCGTGTTCGAGTATTTTGGACTTCAGATTTGGAGTACCACTTATCTGTCGAAATATTTCATCATTCACTTAAAACAGTTGACTGATCATACATTGAGTACCATATAACTAGAATTAACCGATGCAAGTCCAAGAAGGATTGGCCGGTGCTGCCGGCTGGCATCAAGTTCGATCCCATGGATCAGGAGCTGATCGAGCACCTTGAGTCCAAAGTGAGTGCTGACAGCGCGAGATATCACCCTCTCATTGATTTGTTCATACCAACCATCAACAACAAGCACGGCATATGCTACACCCATCCTGAGAAACTTCCAGGTCAGACATCGATCGTCCGTCTACTTGCACAAACATATTCCTTTGTTTATAACTCTATTTTTCTTTTTAGACGCTGACCTAGTGAAGAAATTACAATTTGAGAGTTAATAAAAAGTGAAACAAGCGACTGCAACATGCCAAAGATGTTATGAAAATGCCAACTACATACACTAAAACCTGTATTCGACAATACTGCTGGTATCACACTGAGTGGCCTATGCAAGCATTTCTTCCAGCGCAACTCTAGGGTGTTCAAAAGGGGCACATGGATGCGTCGCAAGATACAGTCAGAGTGAGGCATGCACTCGATGTGGCACAAGACCAGCAATACCTTGTCGGTGATGGTCAACGGCCGGTAGACGGGCAACAAAAAGGTTCTGGTGCTGCACACCAACATGAACTTCGACCAGCAGAGGACCAACTGGGTGATGCACGAGTACCACCTCGGGGACCTGGAGCAAGAGGAGCGGGAGCTGGTCCTCTGCAAGATTTTCTACCAGACGAACACTAGGGCTAGGACTAAAAAGATTATAAGTTAGTTTGGTGTCGGTACTTGTACTACCTGGTCGTCTGCAAGTTGGTATTGTTGTTAATGATCTTTCGGTATGAACTTGGCATTTGCTTCCAACCATCATGTCGAGGGTTGACGTGGATATAAAGATGAATCATTTGTTTCGAAACGAATTTTTAGGCACCTGATTTTTATTTGATGGGTAGCATAAGCGCCTGCCATTCGAATTACTAGTTCTCCAAAAAATTTACATCTTCGAAGTACGTAGGGGTCCATCCGGTTTCATAGGCTGATAGTTGGACGCGGCACATTGGAACTGGGTTATGGCATGCCAATCCCAGCTGCAAATTGTTAAAAGAGAGGAGCGATGGATTTGGGCCTTCCAGAACAGTTAAGTGTCGTGACCTTGATCGTGAAGCGCCTCCCATGGACTAAAAAAGGCCTAGTCCATTATTATTAGTTGAAATATGTAAAATATTCCATAATGAAAATAAGTATGTAAAATGCAATGAATTTAGTCCGATTTCACTAAAAACCATCTAATTTGCATGAAATTTGTCCGTGGAACCACAAGACGGCTGCCCATACAGAGCCTAACCATACGGAACCAGCAGGTCCATGGCCGTGCGCAAGCAAGTGCATGCACTTATTATCACGATGGAAAAATAATGCTGACGTCTGAGATGGTGAAACCCATGAAGTCTTCAACGTACTCAATAAATGAGAGAATTCTAGAAGTACAGGCTGATAACTGGGATCCGGCAGGTCTATTTTTTTTAGGTCGAGCAAGTTTCAACTGGGTTGTATACTGCCCAGGCTTGGTTTTGTTTTTAACACACCTAGCCCATGAGGACAACGGGGCACAAAGATCCAGCAGGTATCTACTGGCCTCTGGCCCGCCAGTGTTAGTTATATTTTGTCTTAGAACATTCGCAGGCAGTTTTTTTACTCAATCAAACACAGAGTCCAGTTCTATTTTCCTCTTGAAACACCATGTCCTACTTCCATTTTCTAATCTCTACCTATAGTTTTACTAGTTCATATACACATATCATTATATTGAAAATACATAAAGTTCCCTTTTCATATTTGCATCCTTATTTTTTTGTTGTTATTTTCCGTCCCAGCACTGATTTTTTTACCACTGGTTTTCCCTTAAACCAACTGAATTTTCCCATGTCTTATTTGCTTACAAAAATAAAATGATTTTTTTGGAAAATCAATAAGTTCTTAAAAAAATGTTTATCATTTCGGGACTACAACAGTTTGGACTCCATTGAAATATGCAAAATAAGGTTGAACTTTTTGACCGTGGTCCTGGGCAGAAAATGGGTTGTAAAAAATTTCTTAAGAATTAGCAAATGGGCTGCAAATTATTAAAAAAATAGCAAATAAGCTCTATGTTGTCTGCCACAGATTTGGAGGCTGACTTTTGGGCCTACTAAGTTCATGCGTACATAAGGTTTCTAAAAAAAGAAACTTAGCCAACAGTCGACTCTACCAGCTTCAGACCGTTAGATGTCGATCTAACGGCAATCATGCTTCTTCAGTCTCTGATCTTCCTGCTCCAGCCGCCCAAACCAGCGCCGGTGGAACCACCTGCTCCCGCCTCCCGTGGCCGGCTATGCTGCCGGGCAGGCCTCATGGCCCCACCATACTCGCATCCCTGGCCTGGCTATCCCTCTACTCACCCATACCTCCTGTTATTTTCCGGCGACGACAGCCGAACTAGTCAACCCTCATACTCCCCACCACATGGGCAACCATTGCCAAGTCTTCCCCGGATCCGTGTCGTTCCCTTTCTAGGCCTCACCGTCATCCACCACCCTGGTGCCCTCGGTGCGGCGTGGTCAACGAACGACATCCATCGGAAGTGGACTGTACGTGGAGAGGCTGACAGCTGGGTCTATGGCAGCACACAAGGAAATGCCTCCTTATTACATGCAAAATATGATTCCTCCATCTTACAGCTGGGACCCACCGGAAGAGCATCTGTATTTCGCGAAAAAAGTCCCCCCCCCCCGCTGAGAGCTCGGACCCACCAGCTATATCTTTGCACACAAGGAAGTGCCTCCTTATTACGCACAAAAAAATGAATACCCCCTGCTAGCTGGGACCCACCATAGTGGGAGGCTGGTTTGTGGGCCTACTAAGTTGACGCGGACGAAGGGCTTTGTCAACTTAGTCAATATGAACGATTCTAGCTCCAGTGACCGTACATGTCCATCCAACGCCGTAGTGCTTCTTCAAACTCTAGTCTTCTTGCTCCAGCCGCCCAAACCAGCATCGGTCGTGTCGCGTGCTCCTACCTCCCGTGGCTGGTTGTGCTCCCGCGGAGGCCTCACCACCCCTACTACTCCCATCACTGGCCAAGCCATCCCTCTACTCACCCACACCCCCTGTTATTCTGCGGTGATGGCAGCCTCACACTGCAGCCGAACTAGTCAACCCTCGTACTCCTCTCCATGTGGGTATCCACTGCCGCGTCTTCCCCGGCTCCACGTCGTCCCCTTCCTAGGCTTCATCGTCGTCTACCACCTTGGTGCTCTCGACGCGGCATGGTCAATGTGGTCAAGGAATGACTTCCATCGGAAGACTACTGTACGTGGAGAGGCTGATAGCTGGGTTCACGCCCGCAACAAGGAAGTGCCTCCTTATTACGCGCAAAATAATGACTCCTCCACCTGACAACAGGGACCCACCAGACGGGCCACCATTTTTCGCGAAAAAAATGTTCCCCCCTGACTGCTAGGACCCACCAGCTACATCTTTGCACGCAAGGAAGTGCCTCCTTATCCTCCCTGATAGTCGGGACCCACCTGGTCGAAGCGTACGTAGCGTTGTCATTCTGGTCGGGAACGTGTACGTACATACTGCTCGATTGGTCTGTCTGCAGGCTGCAGCGATGAACCGTGGCCGAGTAAGGAAGGGCACGTGTCGTAGTAGAGGCGCGGACGTAGCATGTACACATACGTACAACCAGGGTGCAAGAAAGTAAATACGACCACGTACGTACATACGGGCGGGGTCTCGAATGCCTACTCGCGCATACGTACGGCCAGGGCTCGTGTACATTGAGAGGCAGCGGCGACGTCCTGTTCATCGGCAGCCAACCATCTAGGTCAGAACGGAGAAACTTCGTCGTCATGTTCATTGGGAGGCAATGGAATGCATCGTGTTCATCATGAGCCAACCGGCTTGGACGGAATAGCCGATCGAAACGAGCCCTGGCATACCATAGAACGGAGAAAACGGCCTTGCGTTTGACCACCTATGATCGAAACGGGATCCTGTTCACCAGGAGGGGTATGGCGTACCGCAAAACGGAGGAAACGGACTTAACTTCGACCTCCTACGGTCGAAACGGGGTCCTGTTAATCGGGAGGGGTGTGGCATACTGCAAAACGGAGGAAACATACTTGTGTTCGAGCACTACGGTTGAAATGGGGGTCCTGTTCATCGGGAGGGGTGTGGCGTACCACAAAACGGGACTCCACGGGCTACTGTTCATCTCCACTGTCGACCTCCTCTAGCCTCCATGGGCTACTATTCATCCACCATCGACCTCCTCTAGCCTCCACCTGCGACCACTACTGGAATCAGCTTCTTTGCCATCGGCCATGGCAGACGGTGAAGGCATAGATCACGGACGGCAAACTTCTTTGTCGTTCGCTAGCGGACGGCAAACTGTCGGGATGAACACGTGCCAGCAAAGGCCTTCTTTGCCATCCGCTTCCTAGAAACGGACGACAAAGGATTATGTCGTCCGCCATCCGAGGCCAGCAGACAGCAAAGACAACGGACGACAGTGTGGTGGCATGAGAGCCGTTAGGGGGTTAACAACTCTCTTTGTCGTCTGCCAACGGACGACAAAGAGTCGAAGCTCTATGCCGTCCGCTGACAGACGATAAAGAGCTCAGCTAGGCAACACTTGGAAGCTGCCACGTGTCCAGCTATCCCGTCCGCCAGCAGACGGCAAAGAGGTTTGAATCTTTTCCATCTGCTGGCAGAAAACTTAGCTGGTCACTTTGACGTTTGTGAGCAGATGGCAAAATGACCAAATAGGCAGCCAGTGTTCCCAGTTTGCAGAGGTGACTGCCACGCGTCCTCTTTGCCGTCTGCTAGCAGACAGCAAAGCTCTTTGCCATCTTCTAGCGGACGGCAAAGAGGCTATATATCCCCTGTTTTTATTTAAATCCCATTAATTAGACATGGTTTCAAACACAGATATACATGCATACATATCCAACGGCATGTCCAACAACATATTTTATCAAATCCAACAACATAGTTCAACAAAGTCCAACATATCCATATATACATAACCAGAAACAAGTTTCCAACAACATATCCATATAGACATACATATCCAAACAAGTTTTCATAAACAACAAGGAAGCACCAGAAGAATAGTACACTCCATGAATCCAAGCTTCCTCATGTAAAGCAAATCTGCAAATTGGGAAAGATGAAAGTTAGAAGAAGAAGACTAGTTAGAAGAAGAAGAAGATTTTTTTTCTTCTCTTTCTTTTTCTCCTCTCCTCTTCTTTATCTTGTTCTTCTTCTAACTAAGGTAGGTAAAATGTCATTTTATTGCTAAGCTAGGTAAAAATGCTAAGTGTAGGTCATTTTAGAGCTAAGCTAGGTAAATAGGTCATTTTGGAGCTTAGTAAGGTTATTATGTCATTTTCGAGGAAAATTAGCTAAGTCTATATCATTTTGGAGCTAACAAAGATTATCGTGCCATTTTTTACCTAAGTATGCTAAGTATGTCATAAATGAACCGAATAAGCTAAGTATAGCTCATTTTTTTGTCTAACTTAGGTAATTATGACATGTAGGAGGAAAATAAGCTAAGTATCCATTTGTAAAGCAAAACACTAGAGAAAACTTACCCTCATCACAACAAATGTGATGAAGATCGCAACTAAGGTAACAATTGATCCAACGGCATAATGATACCAAGCCTCATTATCAATGGCATATTTTCTAATCTTCTTAAGCTTCAGGCGCATTGCATCCATCTTCATGCGGATTGCATTCATCTTCATCTTGTGATCATCGATGACATCAGCAACATACAACTCCAATGTCATCTTCTCTTCTTCAATTCTTTTAATTTTTCCTTTCAAATACTCATTTTCTTTTTCAACTAAATTTAACTTCTCGACAAGTGGGTCCGTTTCAAATTCCGGTTCACATACCTCCTAGATTAAAATATCTCTATGTCAACTTGACGGCCATAATTGTCATAAATGTGAAATGCAACAAATAGTTATGAAAGAGAATTTACCACATCCGAATCATAAAGCAGGCGAGGGCCGACCGGGATGGACATCAAGGCCATGGCACTATGTATAAGAAACAATCATACAAAGCAAGAAAATTATAAATACCAACTATATAAATCATACAATCATACAAATAACTATATAAATCAAGCACAACATAAAAATTTGAATACCTAATAATCACTATCGGTAATGACGTGCTCATCATCATCATTAATAAAAGCATCATCATCATCCGTATCGGTAATGACGTGCTCATCATCATCATTAATAAATGTGTCATCATGTGGAAGGACACCTTTACGTAATCGTTCAAGCATTGACATGTCATCTGCAGCAGTAACTTCTTCTTCTTCCAGCTCTTCTTGTTTCGGCTCAGGGGTGAAGTTGGATTCACTATCATTGTCTACTTCAATGTTCTGGGGTGGAGTAGAGCGGTTCTTGAAACATTTTTTTGGAAAGACGTGTTTCTTGGAAGAATTCTCCTTCGTCATATGTGTCTTGGTTAATGTGAGGTTCATAATCCTTTTCATTGGGGGGAGGTGGTCTAACACGTGGCGGCACTTCATAAACGACGTCCCAACCACTGAGATTTGGATCACTTTGACAGGCCCATGGTAGATAGAAAACTTGGGTTGCCTGTTGAGCCGTAATATAGACATCGGGAACATCCAAATGGGTGCTTTGTTTGATTTCGACTAGCCCTATATGTTCATGTGTCCTTCTAGTCTCCCTCAGCTAGAACCAATAACATCTGAAGACTATGACGTTTGGTGGGTTTTCACCATAGAATTCAAGTTCATAAATTGCTTCAACTCTCCCATAATACTCGATACCTCCTTCGCCGATAGCAGAGACACAACAATTTACAGACTTTCGGTCGTCCATAGATAGCTCTTTGCCATAGGTACGAAAGCAATACCTGTTGATGTCGTATTTGTCAAATGAACGGACCTTATAGTCAAAACCATTAGCTACTTGTCTCAATTCGGCATCCATAATCTCTGAATTAGCCTACAAGTTTAATACAAAAGGATTGTTGCATTAGTGGAAAATTAGCCAAAGAAATGAAAGGGTCTAATGGAAATTACCATTTTTTTAACCAAGAGATGAAACCGGGATATTCGGCTCCTTGTTTTGCCAGAAGCTCATACTCTTCGACGGAATCCTTTTGGATCACCGCTCCATACGAGAATATGGCGACGTATCGACTGCATCAAATATCCAGGAATAAGAGAAGTTCAAAGGAATTAGAAGTTGTGAAACAATGTACCGAGATCTTACTCGATGTACGGCCGCACTTCTGTTAGGTTGTTGAAGAGATATAGCGAAATGGTCCGCCATTCCTCAACATCGAACCGTACTGGTTTCCAACCAATGGTTGGTGCAAGATTCCCTTTGAATAGGATGAGGTTGGATTGACCCTTTTGAGGTTCATCAGCATTGTAACGAGGCTTCGGATTATGCAAATGACAATTTTTGGCTTCATAGTGTGCTGTCACGAAGTTTGCCGCCTCCTTAGTGATGAATGCCTCTGCCATCGATGCTTCTATTCTATGTTTATTTTTACATTTTGCTCCAAGCGTCTTCTGCATCCTCTCAGTTGAGTAGCACCAACGATTTTGCATGCCCCCCCCCCCAATCGTGCCTCGGTCGGGAGATGCAAAATCAAGTGTTTCATTGGATTAAAGAAGCTTGGCGAAAAGATCATCTCTAACTTGCAGATCAACTCCGGCGCCAACTGTTCCATTTCTTCTAGGAGTCCAGGCGATAGTTCTTTCTCACAAAGAACACGGAAGAAATAGCTTAGCTCTGCCAATACTAGCCATTCATCCTCAGGGATGAAGCCACACAACATCACCGACATTATCCGCTCAATCCATGTGCCAATCATGACTTTTTAGACCAAATATTTTCAATTTTTGAAGACTCGCTCCCCTCTTTAGATTTGTTGCATACCCATCGGGGAACATCAACTACATTTTCACCCACAAAATAATTTCCTTCATAGCTGGCCTTCCAAGATTGAACCATGTCTTTCGCTTCGTCCAGTTCCCCTTTCCTTTTGGTTCTTTCATGTTTTGTAACGGTCTATCACATAGCTCCTCTTGATCGACTCTAGCCTTAGTATTATCCTTTGATTTCCCCTCTATGTCGAACAATGTACCAAAAATGGCTTCGGCGATATTCTTTTCAATGTGCATCACGTCGATGTTGTGTGGGCAAAGGAGGTCTTTGAAGTAAGGCAGATCCCAGAAGCATGTCTTGTGAGTCCAAGCGTGTTCCTTATTATACCCCTTGAAATACCCTGGACGCTCTGGATCTGGCTCGAGAGCGTTTAGCTGATCTAGGGTCTGTTGGCCTGTCAACGCAGGTGGTGTAGAGTGTTTGACAACTCTACCTTTGATGAAGTTCTTCTTGTCTTTCCTGAACTTATGGCCAGGATGTAGAAACGGTCTATGCAAGTCGAAGCAACTATACTTGTGCCCTACCGTCAGCCAACGAAACTCAAGAGCTCCCTTGCATGTGGGGCACGGGAACCTTCCATGCACACACTAGCCAACGAATAGCGCATACGCGGCAAGTCATGCGTCGAGTACATTTACCTGGCACGCATTATGAAGTTCTCTTTGCTAAAGGCGTCGTATGTCTTGAACCCATTATCCCAAGCTTCATGCAATTCGTCCTTAAGCGGCTGCATGTACACATTCATATTCTTCCCCGAATAGTTGGGCCCTGGAATTATCAATGTCAAGAAAATGTTCTTTCTTTGCATAATCTGACCGGGGGGAGATTGAGTGGAATGAAAACACGGGCCAATAGCTGTATGGGGTTTCCATCTGACCAAACACACTGAACCCATATGTGCCGACGGTGACTCGAGGATGCCTTGGATCTGCCTTTTTTCCTTATGTAATGCATCGAAGCGCTTCCACGCTTCACCATCCGATGTGTGCACCATCATCACATTCTCATCTGCATCTAGTTCGGTTCTTTTGACCGTTTTGTGCCATGTCATCTGTTTGGTCGTCTCTTCGACCATGAAAAGACATTGAAGTCTTGGTGCGATTGACATATACCAAAGGACATTAACGGGTATTTTGGTCTGCGTCTTCTCACCCATACCGTTGTCTACCACAACATACCTAGAACAATTGCAAATGAGACAATAGTTCAAGTCATCATACTTAAGCCTAAATACGACACATCCTTTCTCATAGGCATGTATCTTCTCATAGGGCATCTTAAGAGCACGGAGGATTTTGTCTGACTGGTACAGGTTTGGAGGTAGCACACGGCCTTCGGGTAGAAATCGTCTGAATACTGTCATCATCACATCGTAGCATTCTCTGCCCAAGTTGAATTGAGCCTTCAAAGCTATTATTTGTGAGATGGCATCCAACTGACAAAGCTCAGTGTGCTCGTGGAGAGGACGTTTTGAGGACTCCAACATTTCAGTGAAGGCCTTTGTAGATTCTTCCATCTCCTGGTCCGAGTCCCGAGCATCGTCAAAATCTTGCACCATGTCCGCGGTCCCGATACCATTCGTCGATGCGACGACGAACCACCTCGGCTCTGGCACGTTGGGCAGACTCACCATGTAATGTCCAGACCGTGTAACCAGGCGTAAAACCAAACTTCTGCAGGTCTTTACTCATTTCAAGCTCGTCCCTCTTTTTATAGTTTTCGCAACGGGCACAGGGGGCACCACCTTAATTCCTGGCCATTTGCAAATGCGGCTCTAACAAACCCCTTGGTTTTTGTTAACCATTCCTCGATCCAAACTTTCTTACAAGTGTAACCGGTGTACATCCATGCATGATCACTCATATTGACTTCCTACTTGAAACACAAGAAATATATACATAATTAAGCAAACCATATCCATCATTTAATGGAGTTTGTTAGTTTTATTACGTCCATGCAACCTACACGCTAATAGGTAAAGATAGGTCCTAATCCCACCCGAGTATGTGTAGATTGGGTTTATTTTCCCATGCTCTGCTCCGGATTCGACGCAAAATTTTGGCAGCACCTCCCTGCTGTTCTCCTGATACACGTCTCAGCAATAAGCAGAGAGGATGTGTACCCGGAGAACAACAGGGAGGCACTGACAGAATTCTGCATCAGATCCGGAGCAGAGCATATGGGAAAACGAACCCAACCTACACATACTCGGGCTATCCATGGATAATGTTGGACAATTCAGAAAAATCACGATTATAAATATGCAAATGCATGCATATTTATAGATGTAACCCTTTCGTACGGGAGACGCATAGTGGTTACGCATACTGATGATTGACACCTATAGCTAGCAAGTTTCATCGGGAGATGTCATTTGTGCTCACCAACGAACGCAGGGGCGGAGCTCGTCGAACACTAGACCCTCGCAGCGACGAAATAACTGGACATTTAAATCCAAAGATGAGTAACATAGCAATTTTGTTTCTTCCGTCGACCTAACTAAATATTGACAACAAGACGAGCGGGTTAGGGGGTCCTTGGCATCGATGGAACCCTAAATAGTAAGTATCATCAGTGCGAGATACATGTGGTGCTCGGCGTTTAACACTAGATCCACATTCCACAAGTGAAGCCGGCGCCCGGCGTGCCGCAACAATAGTTCTGGTTGCCGATGACGGTCGAACACCATCGCGAATTTGTCTGGCAGCCTCTACGATGAGGATTAAAGCCAAGTTTTGAAATTTCAAACAACCAAACCGACTTGAGACTGTTTGGGTGTTTCAAGTTTCAACACTTGCCTTTTAATCATCATCACAGAGGCTGCTAGACAAATTCGCGATGGTGTTTGACCTCCATCGACGCCGAGAAAAGTTGCTTTGGGACGCCGGACGTCGGCGTCACATGTGGGACATGGATGTAGTTTTCGACACCGACGGCCACATGTATCTCGCACCGATGATATGCTTGCTATTTAGGGTTCCATCGACACCGAGGAACCCCCTAATTAACCCGCTCGTCCCCGGGCGCCCCTTTTCCTACTTCTTTTTTTCATCTTCAACTTCTACTTCTTTTTTCATCATCTTCTTCTTCTACTACTTATTGTTCTTTCTTCTTCTTCTTCTTCTTCTTCCTCCTCCTCTTCTTTTTCTTTTTCTTTCATCTTTCTTGATTATTCTTTAAAACAGGAAAAAACCTAAACAAAACTATAAACTAAATGTAACCTAAAATAAACTAAATTAACCTAAACTAACCTAACCTAAACTAAACAAACATAAACTAAATCTAAAAAATAAAAAAACCTCACCATGATGAGGGGCA
>NC_041386.1:478080177-478161057 GCF_002162155.2 Triticum dicoccoides | reverse complement strand
GATGGGGGTGGGGCGGGGCGGCGGCGGCCCAGGCACGGGGCCGGGGCGGGGTGGTGCGTGGTGGCCGGCGATGGTGGTGGCGCGGGACGACCGGCTATGAGGGTGGCGGCGCGGGTTAGGGGCGGCGGCAGGGGTGAGGGGTGGTGGCGGCTCGGGCGAGGGACGGACAGATCAGAGAGGGGGGGCACGGGCGCGGTCCCTTTTCTGCTAGTAGGTCACAGCTCTTTGTCGTCTGCTAGCAGACGGCAAAGAGCGTACCTAGAGGGGTGGGGTCGGGGGAAACGGACGACCTAACGGCCATTTTCTTTGCCGTCTGCTGGCTGACGGCAAACTCCGCTAGCGGACGACAAAGATATGCTGATGGCAAAGCCTTCCGTTGTCGTCTGCTGCCTCTTTGCCGTCCATTTTCCGGTGGCTGATGGCAAAGCCTTTCTTTGTCGTCCGCTAGCTGACGGCAAAGTGTCGACAGACGGCAAATCTGCTGATTCCAGTAGTGGGCTGTTCATCCACGGGTTCCTGTTCATCCAGCCCTCCATGGGCTACTGTTCAACCAGCCCTCTCCACGGGGTCCTGTTCAACCACCCGTCCATGGGCTACTGTTCATCCAGCCCTCCACCAGGTCCTGTTCAACCAGCCTCCATGGGGTCCTGTTCATCCAGCCCTCCATGGCGTCCTGTTCATCCATCCCCAACCGGCTCGATCGGGGTCTTGTTCATCCAGTGGCAACGGCCTCTACTACCACGGGGTCCTGTTTATTCAACCCCCACCGGGAACTGTTCATCCAACCCTCGAACAATGCTCACTGTTCATCAAGAGGCAGCAGGTTCAACCGGCTTCAGCTAGCAGCAGTAGCGAAGTTTCCATTTGTCAAACTGGAAAGATTGACATTTGTTGATCTAGTAACATTGCCATTAGTCAATCCTTGTAACACTGCGATTTGTCAAAATATGCAGCTAAAAATCACTAGCACTATCTAATTTTTGCAACTAAAATTCAGTAATTAAGCATAGATTTTATTCATAGATTAAGCATTCGTTCTTAATAATTTATACAAATAGTTCAACTCGACAGCTGAACCGACCAAACTTTTCCCCAATTGTTGCCAACCACATACTGAAATAGCTAGTTCAAATATATATATATATATATATATATATATATATATATATACTAGCTAATTTTAAGTACGTCGTACAGTTCCACCACATCTATAGTCAGATGAACTAAACAAAATAGCCACTAAATACTACTACTACGAGGGGCTTTGTACTACTTCCGACAGCCTCTCCTTTGTCGAGTGCACTTAGTAAGAGGAAGAGGAGGAGGAGCCTACCGATGAGCTGGACAACTGCAATACGGTGCCTGCCGCTGCTGCACATTCAACGATGCTCACCAGCTTGAAGGCCCTCTACCGCTCCAGATGGCCCCTCTCGAAGCGGCCGGACTGCTCATACATCTCCTGATTCCTCGCCTCTGCGTCGGCGTGTGCTGCGGCCACGGCTGCGGTAAGGCTCTTTGCATGCTTGACGAGGCACTCCTTCTCCTCCCGCATGAACTCGATGTAGCGCACAAGGTCGCTGACGCACGTGCGGGCCTCCACCTCCGCCTCCCTCCTTCGGGCGACAGTGGCGGAGTGGGTGATGATCCCGGCGGTCGATGGTGGGCTGGCGGCCACGGCGTCCGATGATGGGGTGGTGGCCACGACCACCACCTCCCGCCTTTGGGCCGCGATGGCGGAGCGGGTGATGGCCACGGTGGCCGGCAGTGGGGTGGCGGCTACAACGGCCACCTCCCGCCTTCGGGCCACAGCGGCATAGCGGGCGATGGCCCTGCCTTTCGACGATGGTGTGGCAGCAAGCACGGTCGGCAACACGGGCAGTGGCGGCGGAGCGTGTGGTGGGTGTTCCGTGCACGCCCAACAGGGATGCCACACGCACTACACTACGCCGGGGACTGCGTCGCCGCCACAGTGTAGCCTCCCAGCTGGAGCTGTCCTCTTATGACGGCAGAGTGGCTGAGCGACGATGATAGACCGGTGCCATTGGCTATTGTGGGAGAAGCAGACGAGATAAGCTACAGGGAGGGAGGGGAATATGCGACGCATGACTCGCCGACCGTGAGGGTTTATATAGTAGGCTGGTAAGCATTGGGATTTTGGGGATTTCAACGAGTCGGGCGGGAATCTTGCGCGGGAACCTGCGCGGTTGCGCGGGAACAGGCTCACCACCGTTTGGCCAAAAGAACGCCCCCGCATGTTTCTCAAGCTTGTGCTCGAAGCCGTCTATGGCAGCAGGGTGACAAGACGTGCGTGAGGAGGATGAAAGGACACATACACATACGGTTAATAAAAATGTTTGCGATTTAATTACCTACTATACCCCCGTCCTGGTTTATAAGTATGATTTAACTAATAAAATACGAATGCATGTCGCCAAAGATCGTTGGATTCGTATTTGAACATAGTTTCTAGTTATATAATTTTTGTAACATGCATTAACACTTTGTTGGTTAAATTTAAGGTTATATATTAGCAAGCATTTGCCGGCAACACACACGGCTTATTCCATCACAAACAGCTCGGATGGATCAATTGTATGCCACGTATCGCACACGCATCTTTCTAACTAGTCTCCGACATCGCTCGCACAATTCGCCTTATTTGCCACGTATCACTGTGCCAGCCTCTGCTCGCGTCCCTGGCAAGCTCTGCTCGCCATTAGGCGCTGCGGCGCTCTCGGCTTGTGCACAGCTTTTCCTTGCGTGTTCAACTGCTATATGCATATATATGGTTGCTCGCCATTGAGGCGACCGCAGAGTGCTCTGTTTGTGTCCCTCCGCACGCGCTCTGCCAGCGGTTGGGCCTGCGCATGATCACGTCGGGGGGCCCATATGCATGCGGTTGCGCCGCGCGTGTTGCCACACAATGTATTTACATGCGACACGATGGATTTACGTGCTGCAAATTAGAACTGCCATCAGGGCGTGTCGATATTCCTGGCCGTCCGGCTTCCCCTTTAATTCACGTGGCTATTATAACCTTAGTATCTTCAACCTTTCAATCGCGCCCCACAACACAACAAGCACACCCACGACGACACATAGAGAGAGGATGTCTAGTGGCGCTCCAGTGGAGTTCGGCGAGCATAAAGTGGAGACCCACGCGAGGGAGACAGATCTCTCGCTAGTGTACACCATCGACCCAGCCGTGGTGGACAACTACATCAACACCGTTGAGCAGTTGCTTGCTCGAGACAAGTATAAGGTGGTCGACATCGACCTCCAGTACACCGTCGATCGTCCCAACATAGATCAGAAGGTTGTCGTTGCCTAGTTTTGCATGAGCCATCGTATCCTCATCTACCACTACTACATGGCCACGGAGCCTTGCGACCGTTTTATCAGGTTTGTCAACAGCACCGACTACATGTTCATCATGGTGAAAACCACTGACGATGTAAAAGCGCTCAGGGTTATGGGCTTGGCCTGCGAGAACCTTGTCGAAATCCGTGAGCACTATAGGGTCTGGGGCAGCACGAAGAAGGACTCCCTGGTTGAACTCGCCTCGGCCATCATCGACCCATACTACGAAAATATGAAGCATGATGCCAATAGAACACATCTCGTATCCTGACACGGGGCCAGGATTCGGCAACTGGATGAACCTCACCTCAGGTTCGCGGCCAAGAGCGTGTACACATGCTATGAGATGCACATGCGGGTCATTGACATGAGGAAGTGCCTTGTTATGAAGATCGACGAGGCCGGATCGAGCCACAACCAGAGCAAGCGTCACAAGAAGTAGATGATGATCAGATAATCGTTTATCCTAGTTAATCATGCATGTAATATATAGTTTACTTTGGTGTGTAGAAATGTCATGTGTGTAGTAGCCACCTATGTAATTATGCATGTAATAGTTTATTTTGCTGTGTGCAAATACCATGGTTGTAGTAGCCACATATGTAAATGAATGTTTAATTTAATTATGCAACCATGTCTTTATAAGTGTGTGTATAGGACAACACTATTATAATCCTATGATTAGAATAGTTACTTAGATCACAACTGCCCTATATAGGGCCCGACAGGACCCTCCCGAGCTTCCCAACCTCTCGGGCCCGACCAGGTGCGAGACTTGCGGCGACCCTGATCGGGATGCCGATCCCGCCTCCCCTGCTCTCTCGTCCCCACGACCATAGGCCGGTCGTCGCCTCCGCCGCGACTCGCCGCTGCCGACCGAATCCAGCTCCTCCCCTCCCCTCCCTTCTACCACCGTCGCCGGATCCAGCTCCTCCCCTCCGTCGCCACCTCAGGTCTGACCACCGGCGTGGGCGAGCGAGTGACGATGGACGCTGGCGCGAGGGAGCCTGCGGTGGCTGGAGGCGGCGAAGCCCCAGCCACTAACCGCGCCACCGGCCGCCCCTACCACCAACCGCGTCGCCGCGAGGCCCGACCTCTTATCACGCCGCCGCCTGCCCCGACCTCTTATCACGTCGCCGCCTGCACCGACCATTGCCCCTGTGCTCTCTACCAGCGTAGCCCGTCGCTGTCCGCCATGCTCTCAAAAAGCAGTGCAGTTCGGGAACATGGCGCGAGCTCAGAAACTCGCCGCCCCTTGCTCCGGCGAGCTCACCTGCTCCCGTCGACGGACGCACCTCCGCTGCTCGTCGTTGACCACGACGCGGCGATGACGCCGAGATTTGCGTGAAGCTCCCTGTCGTCGTCCTTCAATGACAAGATGAATTCCATCGCCTTTCCAAAGTTGACCTTCTCCCCTTCTGCATACTGACCTTCTTCCTCTCGTAGCACATGCGGGGAGCGGGATACAAAGCGGCATCTCCTCCACGCCGGTGTTCGCACAAAACCGAACTACCCCAGTCTCCTCCTCAACGTCGTCGTTTCTCCCTCAATTTCCTTCGGCCTCTTCTACATTGGCATCGGCTCTCTCCGACCTTCCTCGTCAACTCTCTCTGACCTTTCCCACACCTCTCCTCTGCTGCCGCGCATGGTGCTTCGTGGCATCCCAAGTGCCTCTCCCAAACAGTCATGTGTAGTGCTCCCCTGAAATCCTCAGGTGTGGAAAGCTATAGCATCCAGCTACTACGGCTATTTCTACTTAGCAATTTTTTTCTTCTCTTTGAACTAGCTGTCGATTTGCCCCGGTCTCCCTGACGTGCTGCTACATATAGATGTGTTGCTCATGTGAAAAATGTTTTAACTGAATTTAACAATCTTGACAGAACTGCAGGTGTGTGTGTGTGTGTGTGTGTGTGTGTGTGTAATTTACTATAAAATTTCTTATTCCCCTTTTACAACCATTGAGATGTTCGGAGATGTTCCATGAAGTTCTATGGCAACTATACGCCGAGTCCTACTACAGCTATGCACTGTTCTTCGCGGTGGTTTGCATGCCTTGCTTCTACTGGATACTGGACGTGTATCCTTGTGGGCTTGATGGACGTATGTTGACTAGCGTCAGGCTCCGGAGAGCATATCAGAGTTGACCTTCCATGCCAAGAATATAGATATGTTCTACTATTGTCATTCATTTACAGTAATTCATGGTCCCACATGTATGGTTTTAGTTTGCTGAATCTACACAAGCCATGCTGAGTATTCTTGCTACAATATTGCTAATTCCAAGAACCCTTACTGAAGCATTATACTAAATCTGAAAGAAATACTGCCTGGAGCGAAATGAACACTTTCAATTCAGAATTATGTATCCCTTCTTGCCCAACAACACAACTTGCTCCCCAAACCTGAATTTTCAATCGGTCTAGTCTTCATATTTGTTTTTATGATATTTCGACGAAGCATCGAACAAGCGTTCACTCACGCCTAACAATTTGCGTGTGTGTGTGTGTGTGCGCACTAACCTGCTTTTGTTCAAGTCTTTCCCAAATCTCACATACTAGTGCTGGTGTTCTCTCTGTATGTTTGCTAAAGTATGTATAGAAGCTTTATATATTTGTATTGTGATTGATTTCTCCGTGCGCACACTCATGTGTGTGCGTGCGCGTGCACGCGCCAGAGCCGGTTACCTTAGCAACGACCAGTGAGCACGCCTCCGTGCAGGTCGATGCATACCCTGCATGGTGAGGATGGTCACGTGACCTCTTGCACAAATGGATTCTCCTTGTTTCTAAAATAACCTATAGTTTGAAATTTAAATAATGGATAAGTTCGTTGTTTATTTCAAAAACGAAGAAGTTTAATTTTAAAAATAGAGCAGTTCAAAAATACAAATGTGGAAGCTCAAAAGCAATAATTGAAGAAGTTCAAAAACAACTTCAAATTTAAAAAATGGAAACCGTTAAAAACGTTTATAAAAATGATTTTCTAGTCTTAAACAAACTAGTAGTTCAAATTAGACTAACGACCCGGTTCCATGTTTATATATAAAAAAAGATTTTTTTTCCGTTACTAACCAAAAACTAAGAAGTTCAAACTTAAAAAATGGTGAAGTCCGACGTTTATAAAAAAATAGAATTTTTTCACCAATAGTTCAAGTGCAAACGACCAAGTTCGAAAAAAATTGGTTTGTGGAGAAAAGTGTAATTTGTATTACTATTTTGTATGTTTCATTTGACAGAGGCTTCATATATTTCATTTTGTAAGTTGCCCCGATAGTCCAAGTGCAAACGAAATAAAGCTCATGTACAAATACGAAAGAAAAGTTCATCTAAATGAAAAGAGAGTTAACTTAATAAAAAGTATTTTATAAAAATGTACTCGAAGTTCAATTACTATGGAGAAAGTACTCATTTTAGATAGTAGACATCACCTTAAGAAAAAAGGGAAAAGTTAATGGGCACTAATAACAGAGCAATTCATGTAGCTTAGATATTTTTGGTTAAGACATACGGAAACAATATTTACAATGGGAAAAAGTAAATTTAATAGTAATCCAAATTTCCTTTTATAATATATAAAACTAACAAGTTCAAATTAAATAGCACATTAGTTCGATGTCTATATAAAGAAATAATTTTTCCCTATTTCTAATTAATAAAACCAAGAAGGTCAAATCTATAATCTATAATACCTAAATAGTTGATCCCCACTAAGCTATTTTTCTTAACATGCAGTCTATCCACCTCATCACACATGCCCCACACATCCATCTAAAAAAGAAATCCAACAAATCTTTTTTTAGAGTTAATCCAACAAACTTCTATATGTTTCATTACCAGCGCACCCGAATATACCGAAGACCTCTTCCGTTTCCAGGCGTACAAGCACGGACCCTCCCCCCTTTTCTCTTAAAAAAACAGAAAGGAAACTAAACGATCGGGCACTCTCCCACCCGATCAGAATACAAATCGTTTTCATGTCAAAAAAAGTAAGAATACAAATTGTTTTCCTTATAAAAACACCCACCGTTTCCCTGTATACAATACAGCGCGGCGGCTGCGATCCAATCCCTACGGCATGCGCTCCTCCGACATGACCACCAGTCTGACTGCCTGCGCCTGCCGACGCCCTACTCCAGTTTTGCTCTCCCTCCCTTCGTCTTGTGGCTATCCCTGACATCCAGTGAAGGACCAGGTCGCCACGCCACCAATATCCGGATCGCAGCCACGAAGACTCTCCCACTAAAGTCGTCCATCCCTTTCCTTCTCATTGCGTAAGACAAGGTGCTTTGGTTCATATTGATTTCTGAGCTCTTGACAGGACCCTCATTGAACTTTGATCTGAATTAGCCAAAGTAAAATGTTGCAGGTACGGTGCTCTTACTGTGGTTTATATAGTCTGTACCAGATGGTTCGATGAGATATGTACATGAATAATGATGGATATTTTCAGTACTATATTCTGTTTGAATGATGTTGCCTTGATACCTGTAAAATGACTACAATTAAAGGACAATTTTGTTCTTTCATAAAATCTATTCGTGACAAATGGTATTGTTAAATCTGCCAACTTTGGGATGGCAAGAGAAGTATGTTCTAGTCCTCCTCACAGAGAGAGTGTTTCCACCAGATGGTGAGTTTGTGTACGAAAAGGCCATGTTACTTTTTTGTGTATATGTACCTAAAAGGCTACAACTGACCTGTTATTTTCAAGGTATCGAACTCCAGAGGTGCTGATGCAAGCTTCATCTAACACACCTTCCATATCACTGCCTTCTATTTTGATTGACGATTCATGCATCAGTCGTATCACTATATCAGGTATATATACCTTTGCCTCCAAAGGGTTACAATTGTTTTACCTTTCAACATTGCACTATAGTTAAAGGTGTAAATCAAGGATCTAAGTTATATTTAACACTATCACAAATCATGAGAACCTTCAGATTTTCTTAGTAAATTGCATTGTGAATGATGAAATTTATTTGTCAATTATCTCCATAACATATTTTTCTCCTTTTATGAATATTTATTTTGTACACCAAAATTGTATAAGTCATGCAGAGATGTTGGTCAACGTACTGCATTTGGCATCTGTTTACTGATCATAACGAAAGAAGAAGAGGCTAAGGTAACCTTTTGGCGACGCAAATTTGGTTCATGTCAATATATAAGAAAAAACTTCGCACTTCAATTTAACGTTTGCAATATATGATTTTTGTGATCTCCAGTTTCTTATGTTTTGTATGCGACCTGCAATCAATCATCCATTTCAATCGTTTTTTAACATCTTTTTCAACCGCCAAACTTCCACGAGCCATGTTTTCCCCCCTCAAAAGTGGTATCACAATCTTTCGTTACTTCTTGGTTAATCTTTCGAAGGCCCTTTTAGCTTGAAAGATTGAAATCTGTAACTTCTGTTCCTTTCCTTTCAATGATACTCTCACGAATCATCTCTTTTCTGTTCATGTAAAATCCAAGATAGTCATTGCCACCTGATTCTAGCAATATTTAGTGTTTAGTTGACCAGTTCAATGATTTTGGTGTTAGATTGTGATGCAAGTTTCACTCTAATACATGCAATACTCATTATCATGCCAGCCGTGCACTATATATTGGCGTGCAAGGTAAAAGTATTTCTGGATGATCTTCTTTCATTATATTCGATATATTTACCATGCCACATATTGTTAGTTGTGTTATTATGAAATGATGTACTGTCTTTTTACATACCTTGAGCCTTTTCATGTCTACCGAAATGTAACTTTTGTCTCTGTTTATTCTAACTTCTTTTACTCCAAGAGTCTCCACAGCAACGCGCGGGGTGTCATCTAATTAAAATAACAGAGCAGTTCGACGCTCATTAAAACTTTTGATTTTTCTCGTTTCTAAAAAATAACCAATTTTTTTAAAAGTTACATTTTCCTCGTTTCTATAAATAAGAGAGAAGGTCGGCTCAAAATAACAGAGCCGTTCAAATTTTTTATAGAAAATGGATTTAAAAATCCATTTTTTTTAAATAACCGAGAGTGTCTAAAAATGTAGAAATTCAATTTGAAATAACCGATAAGGTAAAAAAACTAGAAGTGCAAATTTCAAAACCTAGAAAATTGTTTGCTTATTTAAAACTATTTGTTTTCTAAGTTCAAAGTAAAAATAAGAGCGAAGTTCGAAGGTTAAAAAAAGTTAGATGTTTTCTCATTATTAAATAATAAAATGAAGAAGTCAAAAAAAAGTAAAAACAAAAGTTCAAAATAATAAAGTGGTCCGTTTTTTATTAAAAAAATCTAGGATTTTACCTTCTTTAAAAAGACTCGGATATCCGCTAGTATTAAAGAATCGACCATGAAGACAAAAAGTTACGGAAATAGTCAAATTTATGTTTATTTAAAAATAAAAAAAATAACATTTACTCAAAAAAGTGAAGTGCAAATGAAAATAACATAGAAGTTCAAAGTATATTAAAACCTAGGATTCAGAAGCTCAAAAAACAAAAGCAAAAAAAATGTCATTTTTGGGCATTTTTCCCCAATACTGAAGATTAAAACTAAGAAGTTCAATTTTTTAAAACAAATTTTCCCCAATAGTAAAGATTAAAACCAAGAAGTTAAATTTCAAAAAACGGAGTAGTTCAATGTATATATAAAAAACTCATGTTTTTTGTTACTACAGAATAAAAGTAAGAAACTCAATTGGAAAAAGCGGATCAGCTTGTTATTTATTTTAAAAATCAGAGTTTTTCGAGTTACTAAAGAATAAAGCCAATGAGTTCAATTTGAAATAAGGAAGAAGTTCAATGTTTCTAACAAAACTCCAATTGTTAAATTACTAAAAATACACAAAAAAGTTTAATAAAAAAGTTAGCGCGGTTTGATGTCTATAATAAACTCAGATTTTTTCCGTTACTGAAGTGAAACTGAGAGAAGTTCAAATTGATAACTTCCAGAAGTCCACGTACTACATGGTGTGCATTTTGAATGAGAAAAAATAATATAAAAAAGCAAAAGTGTAAAAAATTTGTGCTAGAAGTTCAGGTGCTTGGCTCGGGAAAGTTCAAAACTTCTTGCGAGAAAGGTTCACCATGTTTTACATGTTCAAAAGCAGATACAAAAAATGTTGCATTTGGTATTTTAAAATAATTCTCTCATTCCATTTAAAATTTGAAACAAAATGACATGAAAAAGCTTCTCCTATTCAACAACTTCCCAGGTCGTATCATATGCTCTATTTTAGAATAAATGGTGAATAAATCTATGTATGTTGTTCGAAACAAAATTTTAACCGTATTAGATAAAGTCCTGTCTTTTTGACAGGTTTCTAAAAATGTATATCACTCATGCAACTCCGAGGAATGCGTGTGAAATTATAAGTAAAAAATGTGACAGAAGTTCAAAGTGAAAACAGCGGAAAGTTCAACTACTACACGGAATGCGTTTCAGATAAGAATATAAGAATAGAAGACAAAAAGCTTAAAAGGTTTGTTGCAATAAGTTCACGTCCCCCTCCGTGCACGGTTCAAAATTTATATTGCTTGACATCCGACCTTCAATTACATGTTTTAAAATGACAAAAAATGACGTCCAATCTTCAATTGCGTGTAATTCGATGTATACACAAAAATGCGACAGAAGTTCAAGTACTGCAAGGAATATGTTTCAGGTGAGAATAAAAGTATAGAAAAATAAAGTCTTAAAAGGTTTGTTGAAATAAGTTCAAGAGCTGTGCCCGGGGAAGTTTAAAAATTCTTGCGAGAGGTCCAATTTTTTCTTGTTATAAGTTCAAATCCTCGGTCGGAGAAAGTTAAAAAAATTATTGTGAGAGGGGTTTGTACAATAGAAATATCATTTGTGTAACACTGATGAATGGATGATAAAATTGCAAACAAAAATACGTCACAGAAATTCAACGTGAAAACAGCAGGAAATTCAACTACTACACTGAATGAATTTCAGATGAAAAACTTTTAAAACCGTCGCGAGTATGAAAAAATGATCAATACAGGAAAGTTGCGTGTTTACAGCAGCTTTCCATTGGTATATCACTTGATCAATTCCGGTGAGTGGATGGAGAGCTGCGAGGAAAAAACTCGTGAAAAACAGAGTGAAGTTCAAGTACACACGCCGAGAAGTTCAAGTTCTTTACGCGGTACATTTTTGAAGAATTTGTTTCATGATAAAGGCAGAACGCATGATCTCACCGTTTTCCAATAAGTCACTGATCCAATGCCTACGAATTCATCTTATATTGTTCTTGCTAAGTTACTACTGCTATCATCACTGTTACACTTGCTACCAAATTACTGCTATCACTGTTACTGTTACCGTTACTACTACTACTATTATCAAAACTATCATACTACTTTGCTAGTGATCACTTTGTTGTAGATAATTAATCTTCAGGTGTGGTTGAATTGAGAACTCACCTGCTAATACCTTCAAATATTCTTTGGCTCCCCTTGTGTCGAATCTATAAATTTGGGTTGAATACTCTACCATCAAAAACTATTGCGATCCCCTATACTTGTGGGTTATCAGCATCACGTCCAAGATTAGTAGATCGACTCCTGCCTGCATCTACTACTATTACTTCACACATCGACCGGTATCTAGCATGCATCTAGTGTATTAAGTTCATGGAGAATCAAAGTAATGCAATAAGAACGATGACATGATGTAGACAAGATCCTCATGTAGGAATAGACCCCATCTTTTTATCCTTAATGTCAATGATATATGTGTGCCTAGTTACTCCTTCTCTCACTAGGTGAGGACACCGCAAGATCGAACCCATCACAAAGCACCCCTTTCCATTGCAAGAAAAATCAATCTAGTGAAGGAAATATGCCCTAGGGGCAATAATAAAGTTGTTATTTATATTTCCTTGTATCATGATAAATGTTTATTATCCATGCTAGAATTGTATTAACCAGAAATTTAGTACATGTGTGAATACATAGACAAAATAGAGTGTCCCTAGTATGCCTCTACTTGACTAGCTCGTTAATAGAAGATGGTTAAGTTTCCTGACCATAGACATGTGTTGTCATTTGATGAACGGGATCACATCATTAGAAAATGATGTGATGGACAAGACCCATCCGTTAGCTTAGCATAAATGATTGTTTAGTTTTATTGCTATTACTTTCATCATGACTTATACATGTTCCTCTAACTATGAGATTATGCAACTCCAGAATACCGGAGGAACACCTTGTGTGCTATCAAATGTCACAACATAACTGGGTGATTATAAAGATGCTCTACAGGTGTCTCCGATGGTGTTTGTTGAGTTGGCATAGATCAAGATTAGGATTTGTCACTCTGATTGTTGGAGAGGTATCTCTGGTCCCTCTCGGTAATGCACATCACTATAAGCCTTGCAAGCAATGTGACTAATGAGTTAGTTGCGGGATGTTGCATTATGGAACGAGTAAAGAGACATGCCGGTAACGAGATTGAACTAGGTATGATGATACCTACAATCGAATCTTGGGTAAGTAACATACAGATGACAAAGGGAACAACGTATGTTGTTATGCGGTTTGACCAATAAAGATCTTTGTAGAATATGTAGGAGCCAATATGAGCATCCAGGTTCTGCTATTGCTTATTGACCGGAGATGTGTCTCGGTCATGCCTACATAGTTCTTGAACCTGTAGGGTCCGCACGCTTAACGTTCGATGACGATTTGTATTATGAGTTATGTGATTTGATGTACCGAAGGTTGTTCGGAGTCCCGGATGAGATCGCGGACTTGATGAAGAGTCTCGAAATGGTCGAGACGTAAAGATCGATATATTGGAAGGCTATATTCGTGAAGGAAATATGATCTAGAGGCAATAATAAAGTTATTATTTATTTCCTTATATCATGATAAATGTTTATTATTCATGCTAGAATTGTATTAACCGGAAACTAAGTACATGTGTGAATACATAGACAAACAGAGTGTCCCTAGTATGCCTCTACTTTACTAGCTCGTTAATCAAAGATGGTTAAGTTTCCTGACCATAGACATGTGTTGTAATTTGATGAACGGGATCGCATCATTAGAGAATGATGTGATGGACAAGACCCATCTGTTAGCTTAGCATAAATGATCGTTTAGTTTTATTGCTATTACTTTCATCATGACTTATACATGTTCCTCTGACTATGAGATTATGCAACTCCCGAATATCGGAGGAACACCTTGTGTGCTATCAAACATCACAACATAACTGGGTGATTATAAAGATGCTCTACACGTGTCTCTGATGGTGTTTGTTGAGTTGGCATAGATCGAGATTAGGATTTGTCACTCTGATTGTTGGAGAGGTATCTCTGGGCACTCTCGGTAATGCACATCACTGTAAGCCTTGCAAGCAATGTGACTAATGAGTTAGTTGCGGAATGTTGCATTATGGAACGAGTAAAGAGACTTGCCAGTAACGAGATTGAACTAGGTATGATGATACGTACAATCGAATCTTGGGCAAGTAACATACCGATGACAAATGGAACAATGTATGTTGTTATGCGGTTTGACCGATAAAGATCTTCGTAGAATATGTAGGAGCCAATATGAGCATCTAGGTTCCACTATTTCTTATTGACCGGAGATGTGTCTCGGTCGTTTCTACATAGTTCTCGAACCCGTAGGGTCCGCACGCTTAACGTTCGATGATGATTTGTATTATGAGTTATGTGATTTGATGACCGAAGTTTGTTTGGAGTCCCGGATGAGATCGGGGACATGACGAGGAGTCTCCAAATGTCCGAGAGGTAAAAATCGATATATTGGAAGGCTATATTTGGACATCGGAAAGGTTCTGAGTGATTCGGGTATTTTTCAGAGTACCGGGGAGTTACGGGAATTCGCCGGGAGAAGTATTGGGCGTTATTGGGCCATACGGGAATAGAGGAGGCAGGCCAAAGGGAAGGAGGCGCCCCCCCCCATAGGTCCGAATTGGACTAGGGATAAGGGGGCAGCTGTAACAGACTGGATTTTTGCCCTTTTCTTTTTTCCTTTGATTTTCTTGGATTTCCCGTTTTGTTTTGCTTTTCCGTGGCTATGTGGTTCTAAAATTTGGGAAGATCATGTCTTCCTAGGTTTTATAGTGGCTTGTCACCCTCATCATCATCCCAAGATCATGTCATTTCCATCCTTGACCTAACCCAACATTCTTTTTATTGGGAATATTCCTTTTCTGATAAAGGAATAACCCTTTAAACCCTAGGTTGTGAAGCAACCTATATTTCTGTCACTCCTAAAATTCCCAAATAATTCTCATAAATTTTTTGGGTTATATCTTCCTCAAATATGGAAAAATATATCATTGGCCATGTTTCCCATCATGCTCAATTAATTCCTTTTCTGTTCTGTCCTGAATGGCAGTTTGTGAAGCAAGTGTCATTTATCTTTGCCTTATTCAACCCAAACTTCTTGGACATCTTTTCCTGTCCAAATAATTGCCTCATGACAAACTTCAACTCAATTTGGCCAGTAAATATTCTTGAGCAAATTTTCAAAGTTCCTGTCTGAGGGAAGTGATTGTAAAGGAAGTACAAGCTAGGCATATTCAAATGAGTTGCAATTTTTCAAGGTCCTTCCTATGATCAAATCAGGACTCTCCGCCAAATATGAGCTCATGTAACTCACCTATGTGAGCCTAGCCCCAAATCTTAGTTTCTGGTCAGATTTTCAGTTTGTGAAGCAACTATATTTTATATTGCTTCAATTGAGCTGAAACTTTACTAGGACATGATTCTACCTATATCAACTCTTTCCACCAAGTTTTAGCTCAACTAGTTAATCCAATTGCCCTATGTATTTTTTCCAAGTTTCTGTCCAGAGGAGATGTTTGTGAAACAAGTACCAGTTTGGCTTGTTGAATTGGTATGAAATTTTTACAGCATCTTAGTATGGCCATATAACTAAGCCTTGCCAAATTTGAGCTCAAGTGGCTTCTCCATGTGAGAGAACCTTCATGATTTAGTTTCTGACCAGATTTGGCAGTTGCTTAGCAACTATATTAAATCTTGATCCTAATCTCCTAAAACTCCCCAGGATCATAGTCCTTACTGAGGTAAACCTCCCAGACAACTCCATTGACCACAATCACTTTCCTGTGGATCAACAGTGCAGTAAACTTCAGAGGTAGATTACCATTTAACCAAGGCGATTTTCACCGAACTACCACCTCAGTTGCAACCTCCCCAGGAAGCACAAACCCCCAGACATCGTTTGGCCGGCCGTAAACTTCAGAGGTAGATTACCATTTAACCAAGGCGATTTTCACCGAACTACCACCTCAGTTGCAACCTCCCCAGGAAGCACAAACCCCCAAACATCGTTTGGCCGGCCGTATGGCATTGTGTGCACCAGTGCATGTGGTGACCACGAGCTCTGGCATGCCATGGACGTGAGCTGGACGGTTTCTTGCTCGGGCCCCTCCTCCTCTCGTCGTCTTCGCGCCCATGAGCGTGTCTCACAGTTTTACCGCGTCGTCACCGTCCTCCTGGAGCCATCTCCCCCTCCGTAAGATCCTCCGTCAGCGCTCGTCACCGCGCGCCCACGGGCGCACCGTGGCCGATCGAGCTTTAATGGCGCCATGGCTTCTTCCTCCTCTTGTCCCCGAGCTCTGCTCGTCCCTATGCACCTCTGTAGCGTGTCCGCTTCTCCCTTATCGCGTTCCCGCGCCATCCCATGCTCGCTGTCCGTCGGTAGAACATTGGTCGGATCCCCGCGGCGACACCCGAGCTCGGCCTCCCTCGCCCGACAATATATAGTCATCCCCGGTCTCGTTCGAGCTCACCACCAGCCTCACACCACTCCCCGGATCCCGCCAAGCCTCTCTCCCAAGCTCCAGAGCCCCTTCTTGCTACTCTAGGCCGCCATGGCCACCGCCGTGCTCCGACTAAATTCGCCCGGAGTCGAACCCCTCCCCTCCTTCTACCACCACCAGAGACCCACCTAGTCCCCCGCGAACCTCCCCTACATCTCTCCTTCTTCTCTGATGGCCCCTTTCCGCAAGCTCACAGGAGCCCGAAGACCTCCGCCCACCGGCCTCGAAGCAGCCAACGCTTTCGGCCTTTCTAGTCGGCCGGAGATGGTCCCAGGTGATGCGCCGTGCTCCGCTGAGCTCATCCATGGCCGGATCTCCTCAGGAGATGGCCGGAGCTGCCGAAACATGCGCCGGCGCCGACGCCTCTCCTCGGCTCTGTGTGCGGTTTCGGGGGAGAAGAAGAAGGAGGAGGGAGGAGAGAGTCAACGCCCGCGGGACCCGCCCGTCAGCGTCACCTAGCCCGGCCCCGCCTCTGATGACATGGATAAGTGGAAGCGTCCACCCTGAAAGTACGTGTTCGCTTCTAGTAAGCGTATTGCACCTCTGCTTTATTCGAAAATACGTTTTCCCTATTCTGAAGGCGTAATCTCAGGAATGCGCTTTCTTTTTTTCAGCTCAGGGGCCTGTTTGTAGAGTTATTTTTACAGATTGGTCCCTGAACTTCATTGGGCTATAACTTTTTGCTCGCAACTCCGTTTGAGGTGAATCCAAATCCCACGTCTTCGTTTCATCGAGCGCGTTATGTTGGTTTAGTTTTCGTTATGGATTGACACTATGAAAATGACCTTTTTGCCCTTGCCCCTAATCAGCCCCCTCTGAGAGAGAACTTTTCCGGCGATTTGTTCCACAGTCGTTCCGCACATCTCCCCGGTGCATTCTTCATCCCCAGGCAAGCCACAATACCCGCTTGCATGATAGTCATGCAGTAGCCATCATTTTCAACTTGAATATTTATTAAATGTTTGCTTGTTTAAAATATGGTTATCGTTGTTTCGGTAATGCTTCTGGGTTAGTGCTTACTTTCTTGCTATGTTGTTATGCACCTGATTATCATGCCCTGCTAGTTGCTAGTGTTCCTTTCATATGCTTATGCTTGCTGGGTAGTACGTGTTGATGTTGGTGATGGTCTTCGGTGCATGACTGCCGTCTGTCCCGAGTACCGTTGTTATGCATGTTCCATTGCATCCAGTTGGTTAAATGCCTGCATGATGGTATTGTTGATATGTTCTTGCATGATATTTATTGTTGATGCTAGTGGTCATGCTATGTTTCTGATAACTATGTACTTGTGATGTTCATGCTAGTCAGTATGCCATGCTCAGTTGGATATGATTCATTGTTGATATGGTGAATAGTATGTTGTACCCTCATGATTGTGTTGATATCATGCTGATGCATTGTAGTTGCATCATGTTATTTTATCATGACTCAGCATATTGCATTCAAGTTTAACCGTATTAAATTGAACTTGAACAACTATTGGATGAGTCATGGTGCCACCATATTGAGTTGACCAGTGCAACCATGCTTGCCTTTATGGGAAGGTCCTAACTGGGTCTATTGGCGTGCCTCTCGCCGGTGCCTCCAACGAGGGAAGGTTATGGGCGTGTGGTACCCTTGCCCGGTAAGCAGACATAACCTTGTGTGCCCGTTGTTGTTATATCCGGATTGTCCCCATTTGGGACCGTTTTGCCACGATGGTGGCCGTTTTTCCACGACGGTGGCCGTTGGTGCCTTTGGTAGGCACGGGGCCACCCATGACCTGGCCCAGAGGGGAGTTGGTCGGAGTGGCCGGGAGAGTGTCATGGCAGTAGGACGGTTTTGTCGGAACGCTGTTGGTCCACCCGAATGGGAGTGCGAGGCCATGGGTTCTGTTGTGTGGGTACGGTGTACTAACCTCTACAGAGTGTATATTAAATCTATCGATAGCCATGCCCGCAGATAAGGGCCCAGTTCGTGTCGGTCACACTATGGGTCAACAGTAATAATAATAACTTGCTTAATAACCACCCCGGTTCGATGATGAGATAAGTTGGTGTTGTGATCCGTGAATGATGACCGTTTGGTTACGAGGTAACCCGTTGAGCCCAGAGTGGTCCCGTTTGTGATCCATGAATGATCACCGTGCTATCGAGGATACCGAGTTGTTGGATATTCATGATGTTGTGCGAGAATCATGGGTAAAGATCAAGCTCCTTGTGGTCATTTAATGATTACTACGGTATTGTTTATACCAAGCTTGATTTGATCCTGAGATGATCGTGTGATGTCCGAGGTTGGTAAGTGATGCATGGGATGGTTACGAGGTAACCCGATCAGAACAAATGGTGCGTATAGTGTCATCATGTTTATATGTTCATGCCATGATCATATTGTTCTAGCAATATTATGTTGATGTTGTTCATGCCATGTTATCCTGATGATCTCATGATAATTCCTGCTTAACCTGTAATTGCCATGTTGTTGTTTGTCTTGAATGCTTCTGGTTATTGTGAGCTTGCAAGTACATTCAATGTACTGACCTGGTGTGTCATGCCAGTTTGCAGGTCGTGCCTAGATCGCTTGCTTGCTTGGTGTTGTTCCTGTGTTCGCGAGCTAGGACAAACGTTCCAGCCAGAGTCCCTGCGGATTGGAGTCCATTATCGCCGTTCGTTGTTCCGCTGCCAGTAGTTGTTCCACTCCTTGTATAGAGCAAGCGTGGTTGGCATGGTGTCACCGTGCCGATGTTATTCATTGTAGTATCGGAGACCATGCATTCATGTTTGTGTTGTAATAGAGAGCTGATTTGTTCTATACTAAGGAGTGTCGTATTCCAAAAGACTTCACCGTGATCTCTAGGCTGGAATACGGGGCGTTCCAGTTTTCTCTGAGCCGGGGTGCCACATCGGCGCCCCCCCTTGCCCTTTCCTACTCCCTCTCTCTTTCCCTCTTTCTTCTCTCCTACTCTAGAAAGGAAAAGGGGAATCCTACTAGGACTTGGGAGTCCTAGTAGGACTCCCCACACTTGGCGCGCCCCCTCTAGGGTCGGCCTCCTCCTCCTCCCTAATTTATATACATGGGCAGGGACACCCCAAAGGCACAACAGACAATCTCTTAGCCATGTGCGGTGCCCCCCTCCACAGTTACACACCTCGGTCATATCGTCGTAGTGCTTAGGCGAAGCCCTGCGCCGGTAACTTCATCATCACCCTCACCACACCGTCATGCTGACGAAACTCTCCCTCGGCCTCAAATGGATCAAGAGTACGAGGGACGTCACCGAGCTGCACCGAGTTGAACGTGTGCAGATCGCGGAGGTGTCGTATCTTCGGTGCTAGGATCAGTTGGATCATGAAGACGTTCGACTACATCAACCGCGTTGTCATAACGCTTCCGCTTATGGTCTACGAGGGTACGTGGAAAACACTCTTCCCTCTCATTGCTATGCATCACCAAGATGGATCTTGCATGTGCGTAAGAACTTTTTTGAAATTACTGCGTTCCCCAACAGTGGCATCCGAGCCAGGTCTATGCGTAGATGTTATATGCACGAGTAGAACACAAAGGAGTTGTGGGCATGGGTATATACATATTGCTTGCCTTCACTAGTTGATTCTTGATTCAGCGGTATTGTGGGATGAAGCGGCTCAGACCGACATTACGCGTACGCTTACGCGAGACTGGTTCTACCGACATGCTTCGCACACAGGTGGCTGGTGGGTGTTAGTTTCTCCAACTTTAGTTGAATCGGATTCAATGAACATGGTTCTTTATGAAGATCAAAAATCAATTGTTATACCGCGTTGTGGTTTTTGATGCGTAGGTAAGAACGGTTCTTGCAAAGCCCGTAGCATCCATGTAAAACTTGCAACAACAAAGTAGAGGACGTCTAACTGGTTTTTGTAGGGCATGTTGTGATGTGATATGGTCAAGACGTGATGAGATATAATTTGTTGTATGAGATGATCATGTTTTATTGAAGTTATCGGCAACTGGCAGGAGCCTTATGGTTGTCTCTTTATTGCATAAGATGCAAGCGCCATATAATTGCTTTACTTTATCTCTATGGGATGGCAATAGTTGCAAAAGCAATAGTTGGTTAGATGACCATGTGATGACACGTTAATAGAGATCAAGATGATGGAGATCATGGTGTCATGCCGGTGATGATAGAGATCATGACGGTGTTTTGGAGATGGAGATCAAAGGCACAAGATGATGATGGCCATATCATGTCACATATTTTGATTGCATGTGATGTTTATCCTTTATGTATCTTATTTTGCTTAGTTCGGCGGTAGCATTATAAGATGATCTCTCACTAAATTTCAAGGTATAAGTGTTCTCCCTGAGTATGCACCGTTGCGACAGTTCGTCGGGTGTGATAAGCTCTATGTTCACATACAATGGGTGCAAGCCAGTTTTGCACATGCAGAATACTCGGGTTAAACTTGAGGAGCCTAGCATATGCAGATATGGCCTCGGAACACTGAGATCGAAAGGTCGAGCGTTAATCATATAGTAGATATGATCAACATAGTGATGTTCACCATTGAAAGCTACTCCATCTCACGTGATGGTCGGACATGGTTTAGTTGATATGGATCAGTGATCACTTAGATGATTAGAGGGATGTCTATCTAAGTGGGAGTTCTTAAGTAATATGATTAATTGAACTTAAATTTATCATGAACTTAGTCCTGATAGTATTTGCATATCTATGTTGTAGATCAATTGCTCACGTATAGCTTCCCCGTTTTATTTTATTTATGATATGTTCCTAGAGAAAACTATGTTGAAAGATGACAGTAGCAATGATGAGGATTGGATCCGTGATCTGAGGATTATCCTTGTTGCTGCACAAAAGAATTATGTCCTTGATGCACCGCTAGATGACATAACTATTGCAGGAGCAAATGCAGATGTTATGAACATTTGACAAAGCTCGGTATGATATCTACTTAATAGTTTAGTGCACCATGCTTTACGGCCTAGAACCGGGACTTCAAAAATGTTTTTGAATGCCACAGAGCATATAAGACGTTCTAAGAGTTGAAATTGGTATTTCATACTCATGCTCGTGTCGAGAGGTAGGAGACCTTTGACAATACTTTGCCTACAAGATGGAGGAGAATAGCTCAACCAGTGAGCATGTGCTCAGATTGTCTGGGTACTACAATTGCTTGAATCAAGTGGGAGTTAATCTTCTAGATAAGACAGTAATTGAAAAAGTTCTCTAGTCACTATCACCAAGTTACTAGAACTTAGTGATGAACTATAATATGCAAGGGATGACGAAAGTAATTCCCAAGCTCTTCGCGATACTGAAATCGGCAAAGGTAAAAATCAAGAAATAACATCAAGTGTTGATGGTTAACAAGACCACTAGTTTCAAGAAAAGGGCAAAGGGAAAGAAAGAGGAACTTCAAAGTAGAATAGCAAGCAAATTGTTGCTCCCATGAAGAAGCTCAAAGCTAGACCCAAGCCTGGAACTGAGTGCTTCTACTACAAAGGAAATAGTCACTAGAAGTGGAACTGCCCTAGATACTTGGCGGATAAGAAGGATGGCAAAGTGAACAAAAGTATATTTGATAAACATGTTATTGATGTGTACTTTACTAGTGTTTATAGAAACCCCTCAGTATTTGATACTGGTTCAGTTACTAAGAGTAGTAACTCAAAATGGGAGTTGCAAAATAAACAAGAGACTGGTTAAGGGCGAGGTGATGATGTGAGTTGGAAGTCATTCCAAGGTTGATAAGATCACCATCACACATTCCCTTTACCTTCGGCATTAGTGTTGAACCTAAAATAAATGTTATTTGGTGTTTGCGTAGAGCATAATATGATTGGATCATGTTTATTGCAATACTATTAAGTCAAGGATAATTGTTATTCTGTTTACATGAATAAAACCTTTGGAGGTCATACACCCAAGGTGAATGGTTTATTGAATCTCGATTGTAGTGATACACATATTCACAATATTGAAGCCAAAATATTCAAAGTTAATAATGATAGTGCAACTTATATGTGGAACTGCCGTTTAGGTCATATTGGTGTAAAGCGCATGAAGAAACTCCATGCTGATGGGATTTTGGAATCACTTGATTATGAATCACTTGATGCTTGCGAACCATGCCTCATGGGCAAGATGACTAAGACTCCGTTCTTCGGAACAATGGAGCGAGCAACTGACTTATTGGAAATAATACATACTGATGTATGCCGTCCAATGAGTGTTGAGGCTCGCGGCGGGTATAATTATTTTCTGACCTTCACAGATGATTTGAGCAGATATGAGTATATCTACTTGATGAAACATAAGTCTGAAACATTTGAAAAGTTCAAAGAATTTCAGAGTAAAGTGGAAAATCATCGTAACAAGAAAATAAAGTTTCTACGATCTGATCGCGGAGACGAATATTTGAGTTACGAGTTTGGTCTTCAACTAAAACAATGTGGAATAGTTTCACAAATTCATGCACCTGGAACTGAAGGAAATATGCCCTAGAGGCAATAATAAAGTTGTTATTTATATTTCCTTATATCATGATAAATGTTTATTATTCATGCTAGAATTGTATTAACCGGAAACTTAATACATGCGTGAATACATAGACAAACAGAGTGTCACTAGTTTTCCTCTACTTGACTAGCTCGTTGAATCAATGATGGTTACGTTTCCTAACCATAGACATGAGTTGTCATTTGATTAACAAGATCACATCATTAGAGAATGATGTGATTGACTTGACCCATCCGTTAGCTTACCATGATGTGTTGGGGAACGTAGTAATTTCAAAAAAATTCCTACGCACACGGAAGATCATGGTGATGCATAGCAACGAGAGGGAAGAATATCTTCCACGTACCCTCGTAGACCGTAAGCGAAAGAGTTATGACAACGCGGTTGATGTAGTCGAATGTCTTCACAATCCGGCCGACCCAAGTACCGAACGCACGACACCTCCGAGTTCAGCACACGTTCAGCTCGATGACGTCCCACGAACTCCGATCCAGCAGAGCTTCACGGGAGAGTTCTGTCAGCACGATGGCATGTTGACGGTGATGATGTTGCTACCGACGCAGGGCTTCGCCTAAGCACCGCTACGATATGATTGAGGTGGATTATGGTGGAGGGGGGCACCGCACACGGCTAAGGGATCAATGATAAACTTGTGTGTCTAGAGGTGCCCCCTACCCTCGTATATAAAGGAGCAAGGGGGGAGGCCGGCTGACGCTCTACGGCGTGCCAGGAGGAGGATTCCTCCTCCTAGTAGGAGTAGGACTCCCCTCTTTCCTACTCCTACTAGGAGGGGGAAAGGAAGGGGGAGAGGGAGAAGGAAAGGGGGGCCGCCCCCCCCCCCCTCTCCTAGTCCAATTCGGACCAAAGGGGGAGGGGCACGTGGCCTCCCTAGGCCAGCCCTCTCTCTCTCTCTCCACTAAGGCCCATAAGGCCCATTATTTCTCCCAGGGGGTTCCGGTAACCCTCCGGCACTCCGGTTTTCTCCGAAATCACCCGGAACACTTCCGGTGTCCGAATATAGTCATCCAATATATTGATCTTTAGTTCTCGACCACTTCGAGACTCCTCGTCATGTCCGTGATCATATCCGGGACTCCGAACTACCTTCGGTACATCAAAACACAAAAACTCATAATACCGATCGTCACCGAACTTTAAGCGTGCGGACCCTACGGGTTCGAGAACTATATAGACATGACTGAGACACGTCTCCGGTCAGTAACCAATAGCGGAACCTGGATGTTCATATTGGCTCCCACATATTCTACGAAGATCTTTATTGGTCAAACCGCATAACAACATACGTTGTTCCCTTTGTCATCGGTATGTTACTTGCCCGAGATTCGATCGTCAGTATCTCAATACCTAGTTCAATGTCGTTACCGGCAAGTCTCTTTACTCATTTTGTATGCATCATACCACAACTAACTCATTAGTTACAATGCTTGCAAGGCTTATAGTGATGTGCATTACCGAGTGGGCCCACAGATACCTCTCCGACAATCGGAGTGACAAATCCTAATCTTGATCTATGTCAACTCAACAAGTACCATCGGAGACACCAGTAGAACACCTTTATAATCACCCAGTTACATTGTGATGTTTGGTAGCACACAAAGTGTTCCTCCGGTAATGGGGAGTTACATAATCTCATAGTCATAGGAACATGTATAAGTCATGAAGTGAGCAATAGCAGTAAACTAAAACGATGAAGTACTAAGATGATGAAATGGGTCAAGTCAATCACATCATTCTCCAAATGATGTGATCCCATTTATCAAATGAAAACTCATGTATATTGTTAGTAAACATAACCATCTTTGATCAACGAGCTAGTCAAGTAGAGGCATACTAGTGACAATCTGTTTATCTATGTATTCACACATGTATCATGTTTCCGGTTAATACAATTCTAGCATGAATAATAAACATTTATCATGATATGAGGAAATAAATAATAACTTTATTATTGCCTCTAGGGCATATTTCCTTCAATCTCCCACTTGCACTAGAGTCAATAATCTAGATTACATAGTAATGATTCTAACACCCATCGAGTCTTGGTGCTGATTATGTTTTACTCGTCAGAGAGGCTTAGTCAATGGGTCTGCAACATTCAAATCCGTATGTATCTTGCAAATCTCTATGTCTCCCACCTGGACTTGATCGCGGGTGGAATTTAAGCGTCTCTTGATGTGCTTGGTTCTCTTATGAAATCTGGATTCCTTTGCCAAGGCAATTGCACCAGTATTGTCACAAAAGATTTTCATTGGACCCGATGCACTAGGTATGAAACCTAGATCGGATATGAACTCCTTCATCCAGACTCCTTCATTTGCTGCTTCCGAAGCAGCAATGTACTCTGCTTCACACGTAGATCTCACCACGACGCTTTGTTTAGAACTGCGCCAACTGACAGATCCACCGTTCAATATAAACACATACCCAATTTGCGATTTAGAATCGTCCGGATCAGTGTCAAAGCTTGCATCAACGTAACCATTTACGATGAGATGTTTGTCACCTCCATAAACGAGAAACATATCCTTAGTCCTTTTCAGGTATTTCAGGATGTTCTTGACCGCTGTCCAGTGATCCACTCCTGGATTACTTTGGTACCTCCCTACTAAACTAATAGCAAGGCACACATCAGGTCTGGTACACATCATTGCATACATGATAGAGCCTATGGCTGAAGCATAGGGAACATCTTTCATTTTCTCTCTATCTTCTGCAGTGGTCGGGCATTGAGTCTTACTCAACTTCACACCTTGTAACATAGGCAAGAATCCTTTCTTTGCCTGATCCATTTTGAACTTCTTCAAAACTTTGTCAAGGTATGTGCTTTGTGAAAGTCCAATTAAGCGTCTTGATCTATCTCTATAGATCTTGATGGCCAATATGTAAGCAGCTTCACCGAGGTCTTTCATTGAAAAACTCTTATTCAAGTATCCTTTTATGCTATCCAGAAATTCTATATCATTTCCAATTAACAATATGACATCCACATATAATATTAGAAATGCTACAGAGCTCCCACTCACTTTCTTCTAAATACAGATTTCTCCAAAAGTCTGTATAAAACCATATGCTTTGATCACACTATCAAAACATTTATTCCAACTCCGAGAGGCTTGCACCAGTTCATAAATGGATCGCTGGAGCTTGCACACTTTGTTATCACCCTTTGGATCGATAAAACCTTCAGGTTGCATCATATACAACTCTTCTTCCAGAAATCCATTCAGGAATGCAGTCTTTACATCCATTTGCCAAATTTCATAATCATAAAATGCGGCAATAGCTAACATGATTCGGACGGACTTAAGCACCGCTACGGGTGAGAAGGTCTCATCGTAGTCAACCCCTTAAACTTGTCGAAAACCTTTCGCAACAAGTCGAGCTTTGTAGACAGTAACATTACCATCAGCGTCTGTCTTCTTCTTGAAGATCCATTTATTCTCGATGGCTTGCCGACCATCGGGCAAGTCAACCAAAGTCCACACTTTGTTCTCATACATGGATCCCATCTCAGATTTCATGGCCTCAAGCCATTTTGCAGAATCTGGGCTGATCATCGCTTCCTCATAGTTCGTAGGTTCATCATGGTCTAGTAACATGACTTCCAGAACAGGATTACTGTACCACTCTGGTGCAGATCTTACTCGGTTTGACCTACGAGGTTCGGTAGTAACTTGATCTGAAGTTTCATGATCATCATCATTAGCTTCCTCACGAATTGGTGTAGGTGTCACAGAAACCGGTTTCTGTGATGAACTACTTTCCAATAAGGGAGCAGGAACAGTTACCTCATCAAGTTCTACTTTCCTCCCACTCACTTCTTTCGAGAGAAACTCCTTCTCTAGAAAGGATCCATTCTTAGCAACAAAAGTCTTGCCTTCGGATCTGTGATAGAAGGTGTACCCAACTGTCTCTTTTGGGTATCCTATGAAGACACATTTCTATGATTTGGGTTCGAGCTTATCAGGTTGAAGTTTTTTCACATAAGCATCACAGCCCCAAACTTTAAGAAACGAAAACTTTGGTTTCTTGCCAAACCACAGTTCATAAGGAGTCGTCTCAACGGATTTAGATGGTGCCCTATTTAACGTGAATGCAGCCATCTCTAAAGCATAACCCCAAAACGATAGCGGTAAATCAGTAAGAGACATCATAGATCGCACCATATCTAGTAAAGTACGATTACAATGTTCGGACACACCATTGCGCTTGTAACACCCCGGATGTAACTTTCCCAATTTGTACTCCAACTCTTGTCGTTTCCGGCGTTAAGTTAATTTATTTCCTCGGGTTCCGGTTTTTGTCTCCGTGTGTTGTTATCGTTGTCTTGCATCTCATATCATGTCATCATGTGCATTGCATTTGCATACTTGTTCATCTCATGCATTCAAGCATTTTCCCCGTTGTCCGTTTTGCATTCCGGAGCTTCGTTCTCCTCCGGTGGTCAATTCTACCTTTCTTTCGTGTGTGGGGATTAAACATTTCCGGATTGGACCGAGACTTGCCAAGCGGCCTTGGTTTACTACCGGTAGACCGCCCGTCAAGTTTCGTACCATTTGGACTTCGTTTGATACTCCAACGGTTAACCGAGGGACCGAAAAGGCCTCGTGTGTGTTGCAGCCCAACACCCCTCCAATTTGGCCCAAAACCCACCTAAACCTGCTCCATCATCTAGAGCGTTCGATCACGCTCGCGTGGCCGAAAACCGCACCTCATTTGGACTCTCCTAGCTCCCTCTATGCCTATAAATAGGTCCTTCTTAAAAATCTCGGATCCCCCTCCCCGAAACCCTAAAAATCATCTCCGCGCGGTCGGACATTGTCCGCCCCGCACCGGACGTCGCCGCCACCCCAACCGGGAGCCGCCACGTGGCAGCGCCCCACTTCGCCGCGCCACTACCCGCGCGGGCCCGCCAGGCCCAGCGTCGGCCCCCGCGGCCCGTAGCCGCCGCCGCCCGGATCCTTCTCCTTCCTCCCGCGCCGCTCGCCGGATCCCCGCCACCACCGCGCCGGCACCGCGCCGCCGCCCGCCATCACCGCAGGCCGCCGCCTCCGCCTCGGTCGCCGATCGGCCGCCGCCATCGCCCGCGGCCACGCCGCCGTCGTCCACGCCGTCCTCCTCCTCTCCCTCGTCTCCGGCAAGCCCCGATGAGCTCCGGCCGCCACGAGCTCTCCGGTGAACAGTACCTCGCCGGATTCCGCCTCGGTTCGCGTGCCGGGTCAAACCCTAGATCCGGAGGTGTTTTTATTCTTCTAAGTCCCGAAATTCCAGATCCATGTGCTGATGTTCTTAGCCTCGTAACTTTGCATCCGTAGCTCCGATTCATGCATATAGCATATCAAAATGTTCATCTCAGAGAGTACATCATTTCATTCCATTGCATCATTTTCATTTGAGTTCATCTTGATGCCTGAAATGCTGTTAGAATAGGGCTACTTGAGATATTTGTCAGATCTGCTGCTCAATTTAGGTTTTTGTCATTTTTGCCATGATTATTGTGTGCATGATATGCCCTGATGCTCTACATATGTTTTGTTAAGGGTTTTGTCATCTTTCCAGAGGTGCAATCCATGTATTTTTGTGATGTGTGTGGTGACTAGCACAAGCTTGCAAAGTGGTGCACTTGGTAATGCTGATTTCAGGGACTTAGCAATTTCACCAAGTCCTTGATCTGTTTATCTCATGATGCCATATGTTCATGTTGTTTCCTAGTGATTCGTGCCTCTTTTGAGGATGATCATTAAGGAAGTTTTGTTAATATTGTAGTGCTCTATCCATCCATGTCTTTGTTTGCAAGTATGGAGCACCCTAGCTTGAGTCAATCGAGCTCTACTTTTGCTACTTTGTGAATCTGGGCAGATTGTCAACTTGTTTGCAATTTTGCCGATGATGTTGTAATTGATCCGTGAATGCTATGTTATTGTTCTTGCCATGTCTAGCTTGAATTTTGTGTGTTCTTGATAGATGTATGCTTAGATTGTCATGACTTGCCCTGTGGTGAGTGCAACGAGCTCGTAAACATGACTACTTGATATCTGTTTTCAGCATGCTCCAGTTTTCACTAAGTCTGTGATCTGATTATGTTTTTGCTATGTTCACATGCTTGCAATTGCATTTTCTGATCCCTTTTGGATCAAGGTCTCTAAGGGACTTTTATTAAGCTCTTTGAGTAGCTCCATGCCATGTTTTACTTTGCCATGTTCAGGTCCTGTAGCATGTAGTTTTGTTGCTCCAAAGAGGGCTACCTGATCTGAAATTCCAGATAAGTGTTAATTTCACTAAGTCTGAGATCTGTTTGCCATATGCATTTTTGCCATGCTTGTTTGAACCTGTTAATGGATGATTTGCCCGTAGCTCAGTGCTAGACTTGTGTTAAGCATCTTGAATGCATCCCTGCCATGTACTTTGTTGTCATGTTCGGGTGCTGTAGCATGTTCATTTTGTTGCATTTAGATGGCTACTTGCTATAAATCGCAGACCGGTGCCATATTTGAATCGCTTGCCATTTCCAAACCGTAACTCCGTTTCCGGTGTTCTTTATATCGTTTTCAAGCGATTTCATCTCATCTTTCCAGTGGCACACTTGGATTTCCAAGTTGAGGCCAGGTTCTTGCATTTCTTGTCATATCTTGCATATGCATCCCGCATCGCATCCCGCATAGCATATCATCATTGCATCATATTGCTTGATCCTTGCACGTGGTTGATTGTATCCTTGTTGCTTGTTTGTCTTGTTTGGTTAGAGCCAGGAGACGAGTTCGCTAACGAGGAGCCTGTTGAGTTTGCTTTCGAGGATCCAGTCAACTCTGACAACTGTGCAGGCAAGATGATCATACCCTTGAAATCACTACTATCTTTGCTATGCTAGTTTGCTCGCTCTTTTGCTATGCCAATGCTACGATGCCTACCACTTGCTTTCAAGCCTCCCAAATTGCCATGTCAAACCTCTAACGCACCTTGTCCTAGCAAACCGTTGATTGGCTTTGTTATCGCTTTGCTCAGCCCCTCTTATAGCGTTGCTAGTTGCAGGTGAAGATTGAAGGCCGTTCCTTGTTGGAACATTTATTTACTTGTTGGGATATCATTATATTGCCATGTTATCTTAATGCATCTATATACTTGGTAAAGGGTGGAAGGCTCGGCCTCTCGCCTAGTGTTTTGTTCCACTCTTGCCGCCCTAGTTTCCGTCATATCGGTGTTATGTTCCCGGATTTTGCGTTCCTTATGCGGTTGGGTTATAATGGGAACCCCTTGATAGTTCGCCTTGATTAAAGCTTTTCCAGCAATGCCCAACATTGGTTTTACCATTTGCCACCTAGCCTCTTTTTCCCTTGGGTTTCCGGAGCCCAAGGGTCATCTTATTTAACCCCCCCCCCCGGGCCAGTGCTCCTCTGAGTGTTGGTCCGACCGAGTAGACTGCGGGGCCACCTCGGGGCAACTTGAGGGTTGGTTTTACTCGTAGGATGTCTCATCTGAGTGTGCCCTGAGAACGAGATATGTGCAGCTCCTATCGGGATTTTTCGGCACATTCGGGCGGTGTTGCTGGTCTTGTTTTAACCTGTCGAAATGTCTTGAAGAACCGAGATACCGAGTCTGATCGGAACGTCTTGGGAGGAGGTCTATTCCTTCGTTGACCGTGAGATCTTGCCATGGGCTAAGTTGGGACTCTCCTTCAGGGATTTGAACTTTCGAAAGCCGTGCCCGCGGTTATGGGCAGATGGGAATTTGTTAATGTCCGGTTGTAGATAACTTGAACCTTAACTTAATTAAAATGAATCAACTGAGTGTGTTACCGTGATGGCCTCTTCTCGGTGGAGTCCGGGAAGTGGACACGGTGTTGGAGTAATGTTTGCGCAGGTTGCTCTCTAGTTTCTCGCTCGCGCTTTGCCTCCTCTTCTCGCTCTCTTTTGCGAATAAGTTAGCCACCATATTTGCTAGTCGCTTGCTGCAGCTCCACATATTTACCTTGCCTTCCCTATAAGCTTAAATAGTCTTGATCGCGAGGGTGCGAGATTGCTGAGTCCCTGTGGCTCACAGATTACTATTACACCAGATGCAGGGCCTGATGATTCCGCTCCAGGAGACGCGCTTGAGCTCAAGTGGGAGTTCGACGAAGACCCTCAACATTACTATGTTTCCTTTCCTGATGATCAGTAGTGGTGCCCAGTTGGGGGTGATTGGGACCGTGTCGCATGTTGGGTTATCTTTGATTTTGGCACCGTAGTCGGGCCATGAGTGTTTGGATGATGTAATGTTATTTATGTACTTGATTGACGTGGCGAGTGTAAGCCAACTATGTTATCTCCCCTTTTATTATCATATTACATGGGATGTTGTGAAGATTGCCTAACTTGCGACATATGCCTTCAATGCGATCATGCCTCTAAGTCGTGCCTCGACACGTGGGAGATATAGTCGCATCGAGGGTGTTACAACGCTGTGGTGTTCCGGGTGGCGTGAGTTGTGAAACTATTCTGCATTGTTTCAAATGAAGATCAAACTCGTAACTTAAATATTCTCCTCCACGATCAGATCGTAGAAACTTTATTTTATTATTACAATGATTTTCCACTTCACTCTGAAATTCTTTGAACTTTTCAAATGTTTCAGACTTATGTTTCATCAAGTAGATATACCCATATCTGCTCAAAACATCGGTGAAGGTGAGAAAATAACACTACCCGCCGCGAGCCTCAATATTCATCGGACCACATACATCAGTATATATGATTTCCATCAAATCTGTTGCTCGCTCCATAGTTCCGGAGAACGGCGTTTTAGTCATCTTGCCCATGAGGCATGGTTCGCAAGTACCAAGTGATTCCAAAAGTCCATCAGAATGGAGTTTCTTCATGCACTTTATACCAATATGACCTAAACGGCAGTGCCACAAATAAGTTGCACTATCATTATCAACTCTGCATCTTTTAGCTTCAATACTATGAATATGTGTATCTCCACTATCGAGATTCAAGAAGAATAGACCACTCTTTAAGGGTGCATGACCGTAAAAGATATTACTCATATAAATAGAATAACCATTATTCTCTGATTTAAATGGATAATTGTCTCTCATCAAACAAGATCCAGATACAATGTTCATGCTTAACGCTGGCACCAAATAACAATTATTCAGGTCTAATACTAATCCCGAAGGTAGATGTACATGTAGCGTGCCGACTGCGATCACATCGACTTTGGAACCATTTCCCACGCGCATCATCACCTCGTACTTTGCCAATCTTCGCTTAATCCATAGTCCCTGTTTCGAGTTGCAAATATTAGCAACAGAACCAGTATCAAATACCCAGGCACTACTGCGAGAATTAGTAAGGTACACATCAATAACATGTATATCACATATACCTTTGTTCACCTTGCCATCCTTCTTTTCCGCCAAATACTTGGGGCAGTTCCGCTTCCAGTGACCAGTTTGTTTGCAGTAGAAGAACTCAGTCTCAGGCTTAGGTCCGGACTTGGGTTTCTTCTCTTGCGCAGCAACTTGTTTGCCGTTCTTCTTGAAGTTCCCTTTCTTCTTCCCTTTACCCTTTTTCTTGAAACTGGTGGTCTTGTTAATGATCAACACTTAATGCTCCTTCTTGATTTCTACCTCCACAGCCTTTAGCATTGCGAAGAGCTCGGGAATTCTTTTATTCACCCCTTGCATGTTATAGTTCATCACGAAGCTCTTGTAGCTTGGTGGCAGTGATTGAAGAACTCTGTCAATGACACTATCAACAGGAAGGTTAACTCCCAGTTGAGTCAAGTGGTTATGGTACCCAAACATTCTGAGTATATGTTCACTGACATAACTATTCTCCTCCGTCTTGCAGCTGTAGAACTTATTGGAGACTTCATATCTCTCAATCCGGGCATTTGCTTGAAATATTAACTTCAACTCCTGGAACATCTCATATGCTCCATGATGTTCAAAACGTCATTGAAGTCCCGGTTCTAAGCCGTAAAGCATGGCACACTGAACTATCGAGTAGTCTTCAGCTTTGCTCTGCCAGACGTTCATAACATCTGGTGTTGCTCCTGCAGCAGGTTTGGCACTTAGCGGTGCTTCCAGGACGTAATTCTTCTGTGCAGCAATGAGGATAATCCTCAAGTTACGGAACCAGTCCGTGTAATTGCTACCATCATCTTTCAACTTTGCTTTCTCAAGGAACGCATTAAAATTCAACGAAACAACAGCACGGGCCATCTATCTACAACAACATAGACATGCAAAATACTATCAGGTACTAACTTCATGATAAATTAAGGTTCAGTAAATCAAATTATTAAAGAACTCCCACTTAGATAGACATCCCTCTAATCATCTAAGTGATCACGTGATCCATATCAACTAAACCATGTCCGATCATCACGTGAGATGGAGTAGTTTTCAATGGTGAACATCAATATGTTGATCATATCTTCTATATGATTCACGCTCGACCTTTCGGTCTCCAGTGTTCCGAGGCCATATCTACATATGCTAGGCTTGTCAAGTTTAACCCGAGTATTCTGCATGTGGAAAACTGGCTTGCACCATTTGTATGTGAACGTCGAGCTCATCACACCCGATCATCACGTGGTGTCTCGGCACGACGAACTTTCGCAACGGTGCATACTCAGGGAGAACACTTGTACCTTGAAATTTAGTGAGAGATCATCTTATAATGCTACCGTCGATCTAAGCAAAATAAGATGCATAAAAAATAAACATCACATGCAATCAATATAAGTGATATGATATGGCCATCATCATCTTGTGCTTGTGATCTCCATCTCCGAAGCACCGTCATGATCACCATTGTCACCAACGCGACACCTTGATCTCCATCGTAGCATCGTTGTCATCTCGCCAACTATTGCTTCTACGACTATCGCTACCGCTTAGTCATAAAGTAAAGCAATTACAGGGCGATTGCATTGCATACAATAAAGCGACAACCATATGGCTCCTGCCAGTTGGTGATAACTCGGTTACAAAACATGATCATCTCATACAACAAAATATAGCATCATGTCTTGACCATATCACATCACAACATGCCCTGCAAAAACAAGTTAGACATCCTCTACTTTGTTGTTGCAAGTTTTATGTAGCTGCTATGGGCTGAGCAAGAACCGTTCTTACCTACGCATCAAAACCACAACGATAGTTTGTCAAGTTAGTGTTGTTTTAACCTTCACATGGATCGGGCGTAGCCACACTCGGTTCAACTAAAGTTGGAGAAACTGACACCCGCCAGCCACCTGTGTGCAAAGCACGTCGGTAGAACTAGTCTCGCGTAAGCGTATGCGTAATGTCGGTCCGGGCCGCTTCATCCAACAATACCGCCGAACCAAAGTATGCCATGCAGGTAAGCAGTATGACTTGTATCGCCCACAACTCACTTGTGTTCTACTCGTGCATATAACATCTACGCATAAACCAGGCTCGGATGCCACTGTTGGGGAACGTAGTAATTTCAAAAAAAATCCTACGCACATGCAAGATCATGGTGATGCATAGCGACGAGAGGGAAGAGTATCATCCACGTACCCTCGTAGAACATAAGAGGAAGCGTTATGAGAATGCGGTTGATGTAGTCGAACGTCTTCACGATCCGACCGATCCATGTACCGAACACATGGCACCTCCGAGTTCAGCACACGTTCAGCTCGATGACGTCCCACAAACTCCGATCCAGCAGAGCTTCACGGGAGAGTTCTGTCAGCATGACGGCGTGTTGACGGTGATGATGTTGCTACCGACGCAGGGCTTCGCCTAAGCATCGCTACGATATGATCGAGGTGGATTATGGTGGAGGGGGCACCGCACACGGCTAAGGGAACAATGATCAACTTGTGTGTCTAGAGGTGCCCCCCTGCCCCCCGTATATAAAGGAGCAAGGGGGAGGCCGGCCGGCCCTCTATGGCGCGCCAGGAGGAGGAGTCCTCCTCCTAGCAAGAGTAGGACTCCCCTCTTTCCTACTCCTACTAGGAGGGGGAAAGGAAGGGGGAGGGAGAAGGAAAGGGGGGCACCACCCCCCTCTCCTAGTCCAATTCGGACCAGAGGGGCGCGCGGCCTTCGTAGGCCAGCCCTCTCTCTCTCCACTAAGGCCCATAAGGCCCATTATTTCTCTGGGGGGGGGGGGTTCCGGTAACCCTTCCGCACCCCGGTTTTCTCCGAAATCAACCGGAACACTTCCGGTGTCCGAATATAGTCGTTAAATATATCGATCTTTACGTCTCGACCATTTTGAGACTTCTCGTCATGTCCATGATCATATCCGGGAGTCCAAACTACCTTCGGTACATCAAAACACAAAAACTCATAATACCGATCGTCACCGAACTTTAAGCATGCGGACCCTACAGGTTCGAGAACTATGTAGACATGACCGAGACATGTCTCCGGTCAATAACCAATAGCGGAACCTGGATGTTCATATTGGCTCCCACATATTCTACGAAGATCTTTATCGGTCAAACCGCATAACAGCATAGGTTGTTCCCTTTGTCATCGGTATGTTACTTGCCCGAGATTCGATCGTCGGTATCTCAGTACCTAGTTCAATCTCATTACCAGCAGGTCTCTTTACTCGTTCTGTAATGCATCATACGACAACTAACTCATTAGTTACAATGCTTGCAAGGCTTATAGTGATGTGCATTACCGAGTGGGCCCAGAGATACCTCTCCGACAATCGGAGTGACAAATCCTAATCTTGATCTATGTCAACTCAACAAGTACCATCAGAGACACCTGTAGAGCACCTTTATAATCACCCAGTTACGTTGTGACGTTTGGTAGCACACAAAGTGTTCCTCCGATAATCGGGAGTAACATAATCTCATAGTCATAGGAACATGTATAAGTCATGAAGAAAGCAATAGCAGTAAACTAAAACGATCAAGTGCTAAGCTGGCGAAATGGGTCAAGTCAATCACATCATTCTCCTAATGATGTGATCCTATTTATCAAATGACAACTCATGTCTATGGTTAGGAAGCATAACCATCTTTGATCAACGAGCTAGTCAAGTAGAGGCATACTAGTGACAATCTATTTGTCTATGTAATCACACATGTATCATGTTTCCGGTTAATACATTTCTAGCATGAATAATAAACATTTATCATGATATGAGGAAATAAATAATAACTTTATTATTGCCTCTAGGGCATATTTCCTTCACGATGATCGTTTAGTTTGTTGCTATTTCTTTCTCCATAACTATACATGTTCCTATGACTATGAGATCATGCAACGCCCGAATACCAGAGGAACACTTTGTGTGCTACCAAATGTCACAACGTAACTGGGTCATTATTGATACGTCTCTGTCATATCTATAATTTTTGATTGTTCCATACCAATATTCTACAACTTTCATATACTTTTCGCAACTTTTTATACTATTTTTTGGGACTAACATATTGATCCAGTGCCCGGTGCCAGTTCCTGGTTGTTTCATGTTTTTTGTTTCGCAGAAAATCCATATCAAACAGAGTCCAAACGGGATAAAAACTGACGGAGATTTTTTTTGGAATATATGTGAATTTTGGGAAGTGGAATCAACGCAAGACGATGCCCGAGGGGGCCACGAGGCAGGGGGAGCGCCCCTGACCCTCGTGGACACCCTGTAAGGCGGTTGGTGCCCTTCTTTCGCCGCAAGAAAGCTAGTACCCGGATAAAAATCGTGTTCAAATTTCAATCCAATCGGAGTTACGAATCTCCGGGAATATAAGAAACGGTGAAAGGCCAGATCTCGCAATGCAGAAACAGAGAGAGATAGAGAGACAGATCCAATCTCGGAGAGGCTCTCGCCCCTCCGCCGCCATGGAGGCCATGGACCAGAGGGGAAACCATTCTCCCATCTAGGGAGAAGGTCAAGGAAGAAGAAGAGGAAGAAGAAGAAGAAGAAAGGGGGCTCTCTCCCCCTCTCTTCCGGTGGCGCCGAAACGCCATCGGGGCCATCATCATCACCGCAATCTACACCAACAACTTCACCGCCATCATCACCAATTCTTTCCCCCTCTATGAAGCGGTGTAACCCCTATTTTACCTGCTGTAATCTCTACTTAAACATGGTGCTCAATGCTATATATTATTTCCCAATGATGTATGGCTATCCTATGATGTTTGAGTAGATCTGTTTTGTCCTATGGGTTCATTGATGATCATGATTGGTTTGAGTTGCATGTTTTATTATTGGTGTTGTCCTATGGTGCTCTCCATGTCGCGCAAGCATGAGGGATCCCCGCTGTAGGGTTTGCAATATGTTTATGATTTGCTTATGGTGGGTGGCGTGAGTGACAGAAGCACTGACCCGAGTAAGTAGGTTGTTTGTGTATGGGAATAAAGAGGACTTGATACTTTAATGCTATGGTTGGGTTTTACCTTAATGATCTTTAGTAGTTGCGGATGCTTGCTAGAGTTCCAATCATAAGTGCATATGATCCAAGAAGAGAAAGTGTGTTAGTTATGCCTCTTCCTCAAATAAAATTGCAATAATGATTACTGGTCTAGTTATCGATTGCCTAGGGACAAATAACTTTCTTGTGTGAGAACAAGCTCTCTACTAAAAATAACTTAGTTGTGTCTTCATCTAAATAGCCCCTACTTTTTATTTACATGCTCTTTATTATCTTGCAAACCTATCCTATCACACCTACAAAGTACCTCTAGTTTCATACTTGTTCTAGGTAAGGCGAACGTTAAGCGTGCATAGAGTTGTATCGGTGGTCGATAGAACTTGAGGGAATATTTGTTCTACCTTTAGCTCCTCGTTGGGTTCGACACTCTTACTTATCGAAAGAGGCTACAATTGATCCCCTATACTTGTGGGTTATCAAGACCTTTTTCTCGCGCCGTTGCCGGGGAGTTATAGCGTGGGGTGAATATTCTCATGTGTGCTTGTTTGCTTTATCACTAAGTAGTTTTTATTTCGTGCTCTTGTTTTCTATCTTTAGTTATGGGTAGGAAATGCAAAATACCAAAAAAATTAGTTGTACCTACTACACCAATGGTCGAAGAACCACTCAAAATCTATCACACTCCTGAAGCTTTTTACTTAGATCATCTTCGATCCCTATGTGCTCGTGCTGAAACCCCAACTAGCTTAGTTGAGGGCAAATATTTAGATCAGCATGCTTGTTATGTGCGACACCGCATATCTGAAAAAGGGAAACTTTTACTAGATCAAATTCATCGTTTGCAATGCTATGCTTGTAATTTATGTGAAATATATGACGTTACTTGTTGTTCTGAAAACCCTAAGAAACACCTTCCCTACCAATGTGAGTTCAGTGATAATGGAATCGTATCTTCGTATGCTAAGGGTGTTTATAATTACTATGAAGTTCAACAAACTGAAGAATTTGTTGCTTTTAAGGGTGCTTATGAAATTGCTTCTTTGATTGAAACATATGATGCTACTCTTTACAAATCTGAAAATCTTGCCATACTTAAATATTGTTATGATAATTATGCTTCTAATGCCTATGTTGAACTATATATTGAGGACAACTCCGCTGTCCAAGAAGAGACTAATATTTTGCAGGAGTCTATGTAAGAAGGAATTGATGAAACCGTGGGCTCATTGGATGAAAAAGATGATGAGGAGAGCGAAGAACAAAAGGAGGAAGAGCGGATTAGCTACCCGTGCCCACCTTCTAATCAGAGTAACTCTTCAACTCATACATTATTTAATGTCCCTTCGTTCTTACCGAAGGATGAATGCCATGATAATTGCTATGATCTTGTTGATTCTTTTGAAATATCCCTTTTTGATGATGCTTGCTATGCTTGTTGCCAAGATGCCAATATGAATTATGCTTATGGAGATGAACTTGCTATAGTTCCTTATGTTAAACATGAAATTGCTGCTATTGCACCCACGCATGATAGTCCGATTATCTTTTTGAATTCTCCCGACTACACTATATCAGAGAAGTTTGCCCTTATTAACGATTATATTGATGGGTTGTGTTTCACTACTACACATGATGACTTAGATATATATAATATGCATGTGCTTGCTGCTCCTACTTGCAATTATTATGAGAGAGGAACTACATCTCCGCCTCTCCATGTTTCCAATATGATCAAATTGCAAGAAACTGTTTATACTATGCATTGGCCTTTACTATGTGTGCATGAATTGTTCTTTTATGACATGCCTATGCATAGGAAGAGAGTTAGGCTTCGTCATTACATGATATATGTTGCTTTGTGCTCACTACTAAATTACAAATCATTGTTTATTCAAATTGGCTTTGATATACCTTGGGATCCGGGTGGATCCATTACTTGAGAACTATATGCCTAGCTTGATAGCTTTAAAGAAAGTGCTGCCAGGTAGACAACCCAGAAGTTTTAGAGAGTCATTTATTTCTGTTGAGTGCTTTTATATAGTTTAAAAACAAAAAAATAATAGGGGAACCCAAAACTTTTCAAAAAGGAAAGTTAAAGTGAGAGAGACAAGCATTGTTGAACTGGGGGAGCTCCTTGAACTTTGTTCATGCTCACGGAAACTTTGTGAATCTTGATTACAGAAACTTTTCAACAAAAGTAATTATCCCCTTGTACAATTCCATTGTATTATAAAAATAATGTGCCAAGATTTGCCTGGATGTTTATATTGCTTGTTGGTTTGTGCGGTGCAGAACATAAACTTTGGTTGTAGTGCGCGATTTTACATTTTTTACTGGAACGTCAAACGATTCTGAAACTTTTTGCACTGTCTTTCTATACAAATTTTTTATTTTTCTAATTGTTTCAGAATTTTTGGAGTACCAGAAGTATGGTGAATGTTCAGATTACTACAGACTGTCCTGTTTAAGACATATTCTGTTTTTGATGCATAGTTTGCTTGTTTTGATGAAACTATCGATTTCTATCAGTGGATTAAGCCATGGAAAAGTTATATTACAGTATCTACAATGAAAAAACAAAATATGAATTGGTTTTCAACAGTACTTAGAGTAGTGATTTGCTTTACTATACTAACGGATCTTCCCGAACTTTCTGTTAAGTTTTGTGTGATTGAAGTTTTCAAGTTTTGGGATAGATCACGATGGATGAAGGAATAAGGAGTGGAAAAAGCCTAAGCTGGGGGATGCCCGAGGAACCCCAAGGAAATATTCAAGGACTCCCAAGCAACCAAGCTTGGGGATGCCCCAGAAGGCATCCCCTCTTTCTTCTAATAATCATCGGTAATTTCACTGGGAGCTATATTTTTATTCGTCACATGATATGCGTAAATCTTGGAGCATCTTTTGCATTTAGTTTTCACTTTTATTTTATGCACCATGCTGGTATGAGATATTCCTTGGTTGATTTATAGAATGCTCATTGCACTTCACTTATATCTTTTGAGTATGGCTTTATAGAATGCTTCATGTGCTTCACTTATATCATGTGAAGTTTGGATTGCCTGTTTCCCTACACATAGAAAACCGCCATTTGTAGAATGCTATTTTGCTTCTCTTATATTTGTTAGAGCGTGGGCATATCTTTTGTAGAAAGAATTAAACTCTCTTTCTTCACTTATATCTATTTAGAGAGATGATAGGAATTGGTCATTCACATGGTTAGTCATTAAATCCTACATAAAATGTATAGATCACCGAATATGATATGTTTGATTCCTTGCAATAGTTTTGCGATATAAAGATGGTGATATTAGAGTCATGCTAGTGGGTAGTTGTGGATTGTAGAAATACTTGTCTTGAAGTTTGTGATTCCCGTAGCATGCACTTATGGTGAACCGTTATGTGATGAAGTCGGAGCATGATTTATTTATTGATTGTCTTCCTTATGAGTGGCGGTCGAGGACGAGCGATGGTCTTTTCCTACCAATATATCCCCCTAGGAGCATGCGCGTAGTACTTTGTTTCGATGACTAATAGATTTTTGCAATAAGTATGTGAGTTCTTTATGACTAAGGTTGAGTCCATGGTTTATACGCACACTCACCCTTCCATCATTGCTAGCCTCTTCGGTACCGCGCATTGCCCTTTCTCACCTCGAGAGTTGGTGCAAACTTCGCCGGTGCATCCAAACCCCGTGATACGATATGCTCTATCACACATAAGCCTCCTTATATCTTCCTCAAAACAGCCACCATACCTACCTATTATGGCATTTCCATAGCCATTCCGAGATATATTGCCATGCAACTTCCATCATCATCATATGACTTGAGCATCATTGTCATATTGCTTTGCATGATCGTAAGATAGCTAAGCATGATGTTTTCATGGCTTGTCCATTTTTTGATGTCATTGCTACGCTAGATCATTGCACATCTCGGTACACCGCCGGAGGCATTCATATAGAGTCATATTTTGTTTTAGACATCGAGTTGTAATATTGAGTTGTAAGTAAATAAAAGTGTGATGATCATCATTATTAGAGCATTGTCCCATGTGAGGAAAGGATGATGGAAGCTATGATTCCCTCACAAGTTGGGATGAGTCTCCGGACTTTACAAAAAAATAAAAGAGGCCAAAGAAGCCCACAAAAAAATAAAAGAGGCTAAAGAAGCCCACAAAAAAAAGAGAAAAATAATAAAAATAATAAAAAATGAGAGAAAAGAGAGAAGGGGCAATGTTACTATCCTTTTACCACACTTGTGCTTCAGAGTAGCACCATGTTCTTCATATAGAGAGTCTCTTGAGTTATCACTTTCATATACTAGTGGGAATTTTTATTATAGAACTTGGCTTGTATATTCCGATGATGGGCTTCCTCAAATGCCCGAGGTCTTCATGAGCAAGCAAGTTGGATGCACACCCACTTACTTTCCAGTTTGAGCTTTCATACACTTACAGCTCGTAGTGCATCCGTTGCATGGCAATCCCTACTCCTCACATTGACATCAATAGATGGGCATATCCATAGCCCGTTGATTAGCCGCGTCGATGTGAGACTTTCTCCTTTTTGTCTTCTGCACACAACCTCCATCATCATATTCTATTCTACCTATAGTGCTATATCCATGGCTCACGCTCATGTATTGCGTGAAAGTTGAAAAGGTTTGAGAACATCAAAAGTATGAAACAATTGCTTGGCTTGTCATCGGGTTTGTCCATGATTTGAATATTTTGAGTGGTGAAGATGGAGCATAGTCAGACAGTATGATTTTGTAGGGATAACTTTCTTTGGCCATGTTATTTTGAAAAGACATGATTGCTTTATTAGTATGCTTGAAGAATTATTGTCTTAATGTCAAATGATAGACTATTGCTTTGAATCACTCTTGTCTTAATATTCATGCCATAATTAGATTACATGATCAAGATTATGCTAGGTATCATTCCACATCAAAAATTATCTTGTTTATCATTTACCTACTTGAGGACGAGCAGGAATTAAGCTTGGGGATGCTGATACGTCTCCATTGTATCTATAATTTTTGATTGTTCCATGCCAATATTCTACAACTTTCATATACTTTTGGCAACTTTTTATACTATTTTTTGGGACTAACATATTGATCCAGTGCCCAGTGCCAGTTCCTGTTTGTTGCATGTTTTTTGGTTCGCAGAAAATCCATATCAAACGGAGTCCAAACGGGATAAAAACTGACGGAGATTTTTTTGGAATATATGTGAATTTTGGGAAGTGGAATCAACGCGAGACGATGCCCGAGGGGGCAACGAGGCAGGGGGGCGCACTCCTGTCCCTCGTGGACACCCCGTAAGGTGGTTGGTGCCCTTCTTTCGCCGCAAGAAAGCTAATATCCGAATAAAAATCGTGTTCAAATTTCAATCCAGTCGGAGTCACGGATCTCCGGGAATATAAGAAACAGTGAAAGGCCAGATCTGGCAACGCAGAAAGAGAGAGAGAGAGAGAGAGAGAGAGAGAGAGAGAGAGAGAGAGAGAGAGAGAGAGAGAGAGAGAAAGATCCAATCTTGGAGGGGCTCTCGCCCCTCTGCCGCCATGGAGGCCATGGACCAGAGGGGAAACCCTTCTCCCATCAAGGGAGAAGGTCAAGGAAGAAGAAGAAGAAGGGGGGCTCTCTCCCCCTCTCTTCTGGTGGCGCCGGAACGCCGTCGGGGCCATCATCATCACCGCAATCTACACCAACAACTTCACCGCCATCATCACCAACTCTTTCCCCCTCTATGCAGCGGTGTAACCCCTCTTTTACCCACTGTAATCTCTACTTAAACATGGTGCTCAACGCTATATATTATTGCCCAATGATGTATGGCTATCCTATGATGTTTGAGTAGATCCCCGCTGTAGGGTTTGCAATATGTTCATGATTTGCTTATGGTGGGTGGCGTGAGTGACAGAAGCACTGACCCGAGTAAGTAGGTTGTCTGCGTATGGGAATAAAGAGGACTTGATACTTTAATACTATGGTTGGGTTTTACCTTAATGATCTTTAGTAGTTGTGGATGCTTTCTAAAGTTCCAATCATAAGTGCATATGATCCAAGAAGTGAAAGTGTGTTAGCTTATGCCTCTCCCTCAAATAAAATTGCAATAATGATTACCGGTCTAGTTATCGATTGCCTAGGGACAAATAACTTTCTTGTGTGACAACAAGCTCTCTACTAAAACTAAATTAGTCGTGTCTTAATCTAAACAGCCCCTACTTTTTATTTACGTGCTCTTTATTATCTTGCAAACCTATCCTATCACAACTACAAAGTACTTCTAGTTTCATACTTGTTCTAGGTAAGGCGAACGTTAAGCATGCGTAGAGTTGTATCGGTGGTCGATAGAACTTGAGGGAATATTTGTTCTACCTTTAACTCCTCGTTGGTTTCGACACTCTTACTTATCGAAAGAGGCTACAATTGATCCCCTATACTTGTGGGTTATCAATTATAAAGGTGCTCTACAGGTGTCTCTGATGGTGTTTGTTGAGTTGGCCTGGATCAAGATTAGGATTTGTCACTCCGATTGTCGGAGAGGTACCTTTGGGCCCTCTCGGTAATGTACATCACTATAAGCCTTGCAAGCAATGTGGCTAATGAGTTAGTTACGGGATGTAGCATTACGGAACGAGTAAAGAGACTTGCCCGTAACGAGTTTGAACTAGGTATTGAAATACCGACGATCAAATCTCGGGCAAGTAACATACCGATGACAAAGGGAACAACGTATATCATTATGCGGTTTGACCGATAAAGATCTTTGTAGAATATGTAGGAACCAATATGAGAATCCAGGTTCCGCTATTGGTTATTGACCGGAGACATGTCTTGGTCATGTCTACATTGTTCTCGAACCCATAGGGTCCGCACGCTTAACGTTCGGTGACGATCGGTATTGCGAGTTTATGTGTTTTGACGTATCGAAGGCGGTTCAGAGTCCCGGATTTGATCACAGACATGACGAGGAGTCTCAAAATGGTCAAGACATAAATATCGATATATTGGAAGCCTATGTGTGGACATCGGAATGGTTCCGGGTGAAATCAGGAGTATACCGAAGTACCGGGAGGTTACCGGAACCCCCCGGGAGGTATATGGGCCTTATTGGGCCTTAGTAGAAGAGAAGGGAAAGAAGCAAAGGAGGGGGCGCCCCCCAAGCCCAATCCGAATTGGGAAGGGGGCCGGCCCCCCTTTCCTTCCTTCTTCCCTCTCCTTCCTTCTCTCCTAGAACCAACAAAGAGAAGGGGGGAATCCTACTCCCGGTGGGAGTAGGACTCCTTGGGGGGGCGCCTAGAGAGGCCGGCCCCTCCCCGTCTTCCACTCCTTTATATACGGGTTAAGGGGGCACCCCATAGACACACAAGTTGATCATTGATCTTTTAGTCGTGTGCGGTGCTCCCCTCCACCATAATCCACCTCGGTAATATCGTAGCGTTGCTTAGGTGAAGCCCTGTTCCGGTAGCAACATCATCACCGTCATCGCGCCATCGTGCTGACGAAGCTCTCCCTCAAAGCTCTACTGGATCGTGAGTTCACAGGACGCCACCGAGCCGAACGTTTGCAGATCATAGAGGTGCCGTATCTTCTGTACGAGATCGGTGATCGTGAAGATGTACGACTACATCAACCGCGTTGTCATAACGCTTCCGCTTATGGTCTACAAGGGTACATAGACGATACTCTCCCCTCTCGTTGCTATGCATCACCATGATCTTGCGTGTGCGTAGGATTTTTTTTGAAATTACTACGTTCGCCAACGGTGGCATCCGAGCCAGGTTTATGCGTAGATGTTATATGCACGAGTAGAACACAAAGGAGTTGTGGGCGTGGGTATATACATATTGCTTGCCGTCACTAGTTGATTCTTGATTCAGCGGCATTGTTGGATGAAGCGGCCCAGACCGACATTACGCATACGCTTACGCGAGACTGGTTCTACCTACTTGCTTCGCACACAGGTGGCTAGTTGGTGTCTATTTCTCTAGCTTTAGTTGAATCGGATTCAATGAACATGGTTCTTTCTGAAGATCAAAAAGCAATCACTATACCGCATTGTGGTTTTTGATGCGTAGGTAAGAACGGTTCTTGCTCAGTCCATAGCAGCCACGTAGAACTTGCAAGAACAAAGTAGAGGAAGTCTAACTTGTTTTTGTAGGGCATGTTGTGATGTGATATGGTCAAGACATGATGCTAAATTTTATTGTATGAGATGATCATGTTTTGTAACACAGTTATCGACAACTGGCAGGAGCCATATGGTTGTCGCTTTATTGTATGAAATGCAATCGCCATGTAATTATTTTGCTTTCTCACTAAGCGGTAGCGATAGTCGTAGAAGCATAGTTGGCGAGACGACATCGATGCTTCGATGGAGATCAAGGTGTCAAGCCGGTGACGATGGCGATCATGACGGTGCTTTGGAGAAGGAGATCAAAGGCACAAGATGATGATGGCCATATCATATCACTTATATTGATTGCAGTGACGCCCGGATAATTAGGCTACAGTGAACCTCTGCTAATGATGCCACGCCACCTCGATTACTGTTGCTAATCTCGCGTTAGTTCGAAACCGGTTCAGTTTAAAAATTCAAAATCTAGCAAACAATAAAAGTTTTCAAATATTAAAACTAAAATGTTCGGAGTGGGACAAATTTTCCATATTAAATATTGGTGAAGAAGCCACACTTTTGTAAAGTATTTTAGTTGCACTATAGTATGTAAAACAGCAGCAAAACAATTATTTAAATGCTTTTAAATACTAAACAAATGTTAATCTAGTTTATATAATCACCAAACTTTTTGGAGTAGGTGGCCTATGTTATTATGCTAATTTAGGAGTAGGGGTTATATTTTTTTGTAAAGCTGTTTTGTTAACTAAAATAAATAAAAACAGAAAAATAACAAAAATAAAAAAAGGAAACACCCCTCCCACTGGGCTTCAGCCCAGCAGGCCTTTGGGCCACCCACCCGGCCGGCCCATCTCCTCTCCTTAACTCCATCCCCACTCCACCGGACCCCCACCGACAGACCCCCACTTCCCTCGCAAAAATATCTCCCCCCTCTCCCCCGACTGGATCAGGATCGAGGGAGGAGAACTCCGTCGCTGCCGCCCGACGCCACCATCACCGCCTCCGGCGCCCCGCCGCCGCCACGGCCCGCCACCTCGACACACCGGACCATGTCACCGGACCACTGCCGCGCAAAGCCTCCCTCGCCGGACCGCCTCCTCGACCCCGCCCCGCCTCTCCATCAATAGCTCCCTTGAGCCTCGCCGCCACCCCTCCTCTTCAACGCTGGTGAGGGCCTTGCCCTTCCCTTTCCCTTCATCTGCTCCGTGCCGGCCGCGCCGCTCACTCCCTGCGCCGGCACTACACGTCTCCGCCTGCGCCCGCGAGCTCGCTTGCGCTCGTTGCGCTCGTCGCGGCCCTGCATCGTGGTCGCCGTGCCCGGCTGCGCCCTCCGCGCGCCCCTCGCGCGTCCGGGCCGTGCCCAGCCACCGCGCGCATGTGCACACGCACCCCCCAGTCGCCCCATTGCGGGCGACCGCACCTGCCCGCGCCCTCCTCCCCACGCACCGCGTTCGTCACCGCAGCCATAGCCGTCCAGGCTCGTCCATGAGCACGACCTCGTGCTCCTCGCCTCTCGTGCCCCCGCTTGCTTCGCCTACTGCTGCTATTAGTCACCGCCGGCCGCCCTCCCTTCCTCCCGCGGTTGCGCCACCGCGTCCGGCCACGTCGGCGCGCCTCCTTGTTTGCCCTGCACCTGCGTGCTACTGGTGGCACCATAGCCACCCGCGCCAACCACTCGCCACTACGCCGGCCCCCGCCGCCTCCTCGGCGGCCAGCCGCTGCCCCGCGACGCCACTCCGTCCGAAGCCCACGGCCCCGCCGCTGCTTCCCGCTGCGACGGCCACCCCCGCTCCGTCGCCTTGGCCTCGCCTGCCTAGCGCCGCGTCGCTGTCGCCCCGCGGCTGCCGCTGCTCACCAGCGCACTCTGGCGCCCGTGCCCCTCATCGCGGCTGCGGCTAGCCTCGCCGGCGCCAACCCTTGCCGCGACCTCACTCGCCATTTGACCCGCTCGGGTCCGCCTCCTCGGGCACACGCCCGTGACCGCTACGCCCGTTTAGCCTCATGGGCCACTGACCACAGGGGCCCACAGCCCCTGTTTTGTAAAAAAGATATTAAAAAAAGTAAATATAAAAACATTTAATTAATTAATTAATTAATTAGGTAATTAATTATCTTAATTAACCTTGCTTAATTAGCCTAATGAACTAGTTTAGTTATTTTAAATGTGTTAATTAGTTAGGTTAATGACAGACGGGCCCCACTGCCCTGTTTGACCAGTCAACGGTCTGTGTTGACCGCTGACGTCATGGTGGTGTCATGCTAGTGCAATAACTCCGTTTTAGCTTTAATAAGAAATTCAGAAATTGTTTAAATCTTTGATAAATCACAGAAAATGATCCGTAGCTCGGATGAAAAAGTTTTATACATGAAAGTTGCTCAGAACGACGAGACGAATCCGAATATGCTGCCCGTTTGTCAGCCACACGTACCTATCATAGCGAACATGCAACTTTCCCTCTCCGATCCGTTTATCTGAAAACGTGGAACACCGGGAATACTTTCCCGGATGTTTTCCCCCTTCGCCGGTATCACTTATCCCTGCGTTAGGTCACCTCTAGCACCACGTACTGCCATGTTATGCTTTGTGATGCTTTGATTGCTCTGTTATTTATTGTGTTCCCCTCCGTTACTTCTTTCCGGTAGACCCCAAGACCGATGTCGGTACCCCCTGTGATCGACTACACCGACGTCGAACCCTTCTTGCCAGAGCAACCAGGCAAGCAAACCCTCCTTGAGCATTCCGGTATCGCCCATTTCTTTCCCTCTCATGCTTGCATTAGAACTGCTACTGCTTTATGTATGATCCTACTCTGATGCATAGCCTGTTTTTGTTACCTGCTTTCATACCTTACCTGCTTATCCTAAACTGCTCAGTATAGGTTGGTTAGAGATCCATAAGTGACCCTACCTTGTCCCATTTGCCCCGCTTTATGTTCAATGACTCGATCAACGTGATCGACATCCAGGCCCCGACACCGCACATCACTTTCCCCTTTTGTTGCTCGACTCTGCAGAGTTACCATCGAGTGCCGAGGGTGGAACCTCATACATCACTCCTGATGAGATCTCTGTAGTCTAGCTATCCGGTCGTGGTCATCGAGGGTGATTTCCTCCTTAACCACTTCCGTTACGGCTCTGTCGTGCAACCCCTCAAGTGTGAACCTTGAGGGTGGATCCTCTTACGTTCACCTTGATGATAACATCGAGTGGAATTCACCGGGGGTGATTCCTCGGGTTTTCCCCTTGGTGTTAGACACACAGTTACTATGGTTACTATGACTTTACAACTGAACCATGTTACTAAAGACGGGTAGGCCCTGAGGGGTACCCGCGCAAGCTTAATAGCGAGTGATGTGGAGTCGGGTTGATCTGGAAGGTGCCCGTGAGATACTTACGAGGCGTGGCCGGACATTCTTAGCTGTTGTCGCAAGTACTCGAGACGGGGCGATGGGGTCACATCGATCGTGAGTCTCTGCTCATTACCGCGCGTTCCTAATCCACTACGATTTGGATATTTGATCCGAGGGGCCTCTGGCCTGATAGCACTAACCATCACGTGGGCATAGTATGGGCATTCTGTGTCATATACATTAGCCGAAGCTTAATAGACGTCAGCGACTGAGCGGCGCGCGCCGGGTTGGACTGATAAGCTCCTGCCTTTTGAAAGTGCGTTATATCGACTAGAGGGGGGTGAATATGCGATTTTTATGAAATTCTTCACTGAGGAATTTGTCGGTGTGGAAATTCCTTAGCGAAGAACTACTAGCAGCGGAATAAGTACTCAAAGGTAAACATAACAGAATACAAGCATAGTCATCATGATGAAATGAAGACAGGCACAGAGTACAGGAAGCGTAAGCACATGATAACACAAGATGAAGACAATGTTGGGGAACGTAGCAGAAATTCAAAATTTTCTACACATCACCAAGATCCATCTATGGAGAAGTCTACCAACGAGGGAAGGAGAGTGCATCTACATACCCTTGTAGATCGCTACGCGGAAGCGTTCAAGTGAACGGGGTTGATGGAGTCGTACTCGTCGTGATCCAAATCACTGATGATCCTAGTGCCGAACGGACGACACCTCCGTGTTCAACACACGTATAGCCCGGTGACGTCTCCTACGCCTTGATCCAGCAAGGGAAGAAGGAGAGGTTGGGGAAGACTCCATCCAGCAGCAGCACAACGGCGTGGTGGTGGTGGAGGAGCGTGGTACTCCAGCAGGGCTTCGCCAAGCACCGCAAGAGACGAGGAGGGAGAGGGGTAGGGCTGCGCCAAGAAGGAGAGGAAATCATCTGTTGGCAGCCCCAAGTCCTCAAGTATATATAGGGGAGAGGGAGGGGTGCGCCCCACCTAGGGTTCCACCCTAGGGGCGGCGGCCAGCCCCAATCCCATCTAGGGTGGCGGCCAAGTGGAGGGGGAGAGGGAGGCGCACCAGGCATGGGCCTTAAGGCCCATCTGCCCTTAGGGTTTGCCCCCTCTTCCCCTTAGGCGCATGGGCCTTGGTGGGGAGGCACCCCATCCCACTTAGGGGCTGGTCCCTTCCCACTATTGGCCCATGTAGGCCTCCGGGGCTGGTGGCCACACCTGGTGGACCCCCGGACCCCTCCGGTGGTCCCGGTACACTACCGGTGATGCCCGGAACACTTCCGGTGGCCAAAACCATACTTCCTATACATTAATCTTTACCTCCGGACCATTCTGGAACTCCTCCTGACGTCCGGGATCTCATCCGGGACTCCGAACAATATTCGGTAACCACGTATATCTATTCCCTATAACCCTAGCGTCATCGAATGTTAAGTGTGTAGACCCTACGGGTTCGGGAGTCATGCAGACATGGCCGAGATAACTCTCTGGCCAATAACCAACAGCGGGATCTGGATACCCATGTTGGCTCCCACATGTTCCACGATGATCTCATCGGATGAACCACGATGTCGAGGATTCAATCAATCCCGTATACAATTCCCTTTGTCTAGTGGTACGATACTTGCCCGAGATTCGATCGTTGGTATCCCGGTACCTTGTTCAATCTCGTTACCGGCAAGTCTCTTTACTCGTTCTGTAACACATCATCCCATGATCAACTCCTTGGTCACATTGTGCACATTATGATGATGTCCTAGCGAGTGGCCCAGAGATACCTCTCCGTTTACACAGAGTGACAAATCCCAGTCTCGATTCGTGCCAACCCAACAGACACTTTCGGAGATACCTGTAGTGTACCTTTATAGCCACCCAGTTACGTTGTGACGTTTGGCACACCCAAAGTATTCCTACGGTATCCGGGAGTTGCACAATCTCATGGTCTAAGGAAATGATACTTGACATTAGAAAAGCTTTAGCATACGAACTACACGATCTTTGTGCTAGGCTTAGGATTGGGTCTTGTCCACCACATCATTCTCCTAATGATGTGATCCCGTTATCAACGACATCCAATGTCCATGGTCAGGAAACTGTAACCATCTATTGATCAACGAGCTAGTCAACTAGAGGCTTACTAGGGACATGGTGTTGTCTATGTATCCACACATGTATCTGAGTTTCCTATCAATACAATTCTAGCATGGATAATAAACGATTATCATGAACAAGGAAATATAATAATAATCAATTTATTATTGCCTCTAGGGCATATTTCCAACAGTCTCCCACTTGCACTAGAGTCAATAATCTAGTTCACATTGCCATGTGATCACAGGTCACATCGCCATAGCATGGATAATAAACGATTATCATGAACAAGGAAATATAATAATAATCAATTTATTATTGCCTCTAGGGCATATTTCCAACAGTCTCCCACTTGCACTAGAGTCAATAATCTAGTTCACATTGCCATGTGATCACAGGTCACATCGCCATGTGACTAACATCCAAAGAGTTTACTAGAGTCAATAATCTAGTTCACATCACTATGTGATTAACACTCAATGAGTTATGGGTTTGATCATGTTATGCTTGTGAGAGAGGTTGTAGTCAACGGGTCTGCAACATTCAGGTCCCTATGTATTTCGCAAAACTTTATGTCATATCGTAGATGCTGCTACCACGTTCCACTTGGAGCTATTCCAAATGGTTGCTCCACTATACGTATCCGGTTTGCTATTCAGAGTCATTTGGATAGGTGTTAAGGCTTGCATCGACGTAACCCTTTACGCCGAACTCTTTATCACCTCCATAATCGAGAAACATGTCCTTATTTTCTCCAAGGACAATTTTGACCGTTGTCTGGTGATCCACTCCTTGATCACCTTTGTACCCTCTTGCCAGACATGTGGCAAGGCACACATCAGGTGCGGTACACAGCATAGCATACTATGGAGCCTATGTCTAAGCATAGGGGACGACCTTCGTCCTTTCTCTCTATTCTGCCGTGGTCGAGCTTTAAGTCTTAACTTCATACCTTACAACTCAGGCAAGAACTCCTTCTTTGACTGATCCATCTTGAACACCTTCAAGATCATGTCAAGGTATGTGCTCATTTGAAAGTACCATTAAGTGTTTTGATCTATCCTTATAGATCTTGATGCTCAATGTTCAAGTGGCTTAATCCAGGTTTTCCATTGAAAAACACTTTTTAAATAACCCTATATGCTTTCCAGAAATTCTACATCATTTCCGATCAACAATATGTCAACAACATATACTCATCAGAAATTTTATAGTGCTCCCACTCACTTCTTTGGAAATACAAGTTTCTCATAAACTTTGTATAAACCCAAAATCTTTGATCATCTCATCAAAGCGTACATTCCAACTCCGAGATGCTTACTCCAGTCCTTAGAAGGATTGCTGGAGCTTTGCATACTTGTTAGCATTTTTCCTGGATTGACAAAACCTTCTGGTTGTATCTCATACAACCTTTCCTCAAGAAAATCGTCAAGGAAACAATGTTTTGACATCCTATCTGCATGATTTCATAAATAATGCAGTAACTGCTAACATAATTCCAACAGACTTTTAGCATCACTACGTGTGAGAAAGTCTCATCATAGTCAACTCCTTGAACTTGTCGGGAAACATCTTAACGACAAGTCGAGCTTTCTCAATGGTGACATTTACCATCATTGTCTGTCTTCCTTTTAAAATCCATCTGCACCCAACAGCCTTACGACTATCAAGTAGTTCTTCCAAAGTCTACACTTTGTTTTCATACATGGATTATCTCTCAGATTTTATGGCCTCGAGCCATTTTTTTGGAATCCGGGCCCACCATCGCTTCTCCATAGCTCATAGGTTCATTGTTGTTTAGCAACATGACTTCCAAGACAGGATTACGTACCACTCTGAAGTAGTACGCATCCTTGTCATCCTACGAGGTTTGGTAGTGACTTGATCCGAAGTTTCATGATCACTATCATAAGCTTCCACTTCAATTGGTGTAGGTGCCACAGGAACAACTCCCTGTGCCCTGCTACACACTAGTTGAAGTGACGGTTCAATAACCTCATCAAGTCTCCACCATCCTCCCACTCAATTCTTTCGAGAGAAACCTTTTTCTCGAGAAAGAACCCGATTTCAGAAACAATCCCTATTGCTTTCAGATCTGAGACAGGAGGTATACCCAACTGTTTTGGGTGTCCTATGAAGATGCATTTATCTGCTTTGGGTTCGAGCTTATCAGCCTGAAACTTTTTCACATAAGCGTTGCAGCCCCAAACTTTTAAGAAATGACAGCTTAGGTTTCTCTAAACCATAGTTCATACGGTGTCATCTCATCGGAATTACATGGTGCCCTATTTAAAGTGAATGTGGTTGTCTCTAATGCCTAACCCATAAACTATCGTGGTAATTCAATAAGAGACATCATGGTATGCATCATATCCAATAGGATGCAGTTATGATGTTCGGACACACCATCACACTATGGTGTTCCAGGCTGTATTAGTTGTGAAACAATTTCCACAATGTCTTAATTCTGTGCCAAACTCGTAATTCAGATATTCATCTCTACGATCATATCATAGACATTTTATCCTCTTGTCACGACGATGTTCAACTTCACTCTGAAATTACCTGAACCTTTCAATAATTCAGACTTATGTTTCATCAAGTAAATATACTCAGTATCTACTCAAATCATCTGTGAAGTAAGAACATAACGATATCCACTACATGCCTCAGCACTCATTGGACTGCGCACATCAAGATGTATTACTTCCAACAAGTTGCTTTCTTGTTCCATCTTACTGAAAACGAGGCTTTTCAGTCATCTTTCCCATGTGGTATGATTTGCATGTCTCAAGTGATTCAAAATCAAGTGAGTCCAAATGATCCATCTGTATAGAGTTTCTTCATGCATATCTACCAACAAACATGGTTCACATGTCTCAATCCTTTCAAAAATGAGTGAGTCCAAAGATCCATCAACATGGAGCTTCTTCATGCGTTTTATACCAATATGACTCAAATTGCAGTGCCACATTTGTGTGGTACTATCATTACTATCTTATACCTTTGGCATGAAAATGTGTATCACTACGATCAGGATGGTATTATTCAAATAAACAGAGTAACCATCATTCTCCTTAAATGAATAACCGTATTGCGATAGACATAATCCAATCATGTCTATGCTCAACGCAAACACCAAATAACAATTATTTAGGTTTTAATACCAATCTCGATGGTAGAAGGAGCGTACGATATTTGATCAACCTTGGAAATACTTCCAACACATATCGTCATCTCACCTTTTAGCTAGTCTCCGTTTATTCCGTAGCCTTTTGTTTCGAGTTACTAACACTTAGCAACCGAACCGGTATCTAATACCCTGGTGCTACTAGGAGTACTAGTAAAGTACACATTATAATGCATATCCAATATACTTCTGTCGACCTTGCCAGCCTTCTCATCTACCAAGTATCTAGGGTGGTTCTGCTTCAGTGACTGTTCCCCTTATTATAGAAGCACTTAGTCTCGGGCTTGGGTTCAACTTTGGGTTTCTTCACTAGAACAGCAACTGATTTGTTGTTCCATGAAGTATCCCTTTCTTGCCCTTGCCCTTCTTGAAACTAGTGGTTTTACTAACCATCAACGATTGATGCTCCCTTTTGATTTCTACTTTCGCGGTGTCGCGAATAGCTCAAGGATCATATCTATCCCTGATATGTTATAGTTCATCACGAAGCTCTAGTAGCTTGGTGGCAGTGACTTTGGAGAACCATCACTATTTCATCTGGAAGATCAACTCCCACTCGATTCAAGCGATTGTTGTACTCAGACAATCTGAGCACAAGCTCAAGATTGAGCTTTTCTCCCTTATTATGCAGGCTAAGAAAATCGTCGAAGGTCTTATACCTCTTGACGTGGGCACGAGCCTGAAATCCCAATTTCAGTCCTTGGAACATCTCATATGTTCTGCGATGTTTCAAAAACGTCTTTGGTGCCTCAATTCTAAACCATTTAGCATTACGCACTGAACTATCATGTAGTCATCAAAACGTGTATGTCAGATGTTCGCAACATCCACAGACGACGTTCGAGGTTCAGCACACTGAGCAGTGCATTAAGGACATAAGCCTTCTACTGTCTGCATAATTGCTACTATCAACTTTCAACTAATTTTTCTCTAGGAACATATCTAAACAGGAGAACTGAAGCGCAAGCTACGACATAATTTGCGAAGACCTTTTGACTATGTTCAGGATAATTAAGTTCATCTTATGAACTCCCACTCAGATAGACATCCCTCTAGTCATCTAAGTGATACATGATCCAAATCAACTAGGCCGTGTCCGATCATCACGTGAGACGGACTAGTCATCATTGGTGAACATCTCATGTTGATAGCATCTTCTATACGACTCATGTTCGACCTTTCGGTCCTCCGTGTTCCGAGGCCATGTCTGTACATGCTAGGCTCGTCAAGTTAACCTAAGTGTTTCGCATGTGTTCCGAGGCCATGTCTGTACATGCTAGGCTCGTCAACACCCGTTGTATTCGAACGTAAGAATCTATCACACCCGATCATCACGTGGTGCTTTGAAACGACGAACTTTCGCAACGGTGCACAGTTAGGGAGAACACTTCTCTTGAAATTTTAGTGAGGGATCATCTTATTTAAGCTACCGTCGTTCTAAGCAAATAAGATGTATAAACATGATAAACATCACATGCAATCAAATAGTGACATGATATGGCCAATATCATATTGCTCCTTTTGATCTCCATCTTCGGGGCTCCATGATCATCATCGTCACCGGCATGACACCATGATCTCCATCATCATGATCTCCATCATTGTGTCTCCATGATAAACGTTGTCTCGCCAACTTATTACTTCTACTACTATGGCTACCAGTTAGCAATAAAGTAAAGTAATTACATGGCGTTGTTCAATGACACGCAGGTCATACAATAAATAAAGACAACTCCTATGGCTCCTGCCGGTTGTCATACTCATCGACATGCAAGTCGTGATTCCTATTACAAGAACATGATCAATCTCATACATCACATATCATTCATCACATTCTTCTTGGCCATATCACATCACATAGCATACCCTGCAAAAACAAGTTAGACATCCTCTAATTGTTGTTTGCATGTTTTACGTGGCTTCTATGGGTTTCTAGCAAGAACGTTTCTTACCTACGCAAAAACCACAACGTGATATGCCAATTTCTATTTACCCTTCATAAGGACCCTTTTCATCGAATCCGATCCGACTAATGTGGGAGAGACAGACACCCGCTAGCCACCTTATGCAACTAGTGCATGTCAGTCGGCGGAACCAGTCTCACGTAAGAGTACGTGTAAGGTCGGTCCGGGCCGCTTCATCCCACAATGCCGCCGAATCAAGATTGGACTAGTAACGGTAAGCATATTGAACAAAATCAATGCCCACAACTACTTTGTGTTCTACTCGTGCATAGAAACTATGCATAGACCTAGCTCATGATGCCACTGTTGGGGAACGTAGCAGAAATTCAAAATTTTCTACGCATCACCAAGATCCATCTATGGAGAAGTCTACCAACGAGGGAAGGAGAGTGCATCTACATACCCTTGTAGATCGCTACGCGGAAGCGTTCAAGTGAACGGGGTTGATGGAGTCGTACTCGTCGTGATCCAAATCACTGATGATCCTAGTGCCGAACAGACGGCACCTCCGTGTTCAACACACGTACAGCCCGGTGATGTCTCCTACGCCTTGATCCAGCAAGGGGAGGAGAGGTTGGGGAAGACTCCATCCAGCAGCAGCACGACGGCGTGGTGGTGGTGGAGGAGCGTGGTACTCCAGCAGGGCTTCGCCAAGCACCGCAAGAGACGAGGAGGGAGAGGGGTAGGGCTGCGCCAAGAAGGAGAGGAACTCATCTGTTGGCAGCCCCAAGTCCTCAAGTATATATAGGGGAGAGGGAGGGGTGCGCCCCACCTAGGGTTCCACCCTAGGGCGGCGGCCAGCCCCAATCCCATCTAGGGTGGCGGCCAAGTGGAGGGGGAGAGGGAGGCGCACCAGGCATGGGCCTTAAGGCCCATCTGCCCTTAGGGTTTGCCCCCTCTTCCCCTTAGGCGCATGGGCCTTGGTGGGGAGGCGCCCCAGCCCACTTAGGGGCTGGTCCCTTCCCACTATTGGCCCATGTAGGCCTCCGGGGCTGGTGGCCCCACCTGGTGGACCCCCGGACCCCTCCGGTGGTCCTGGTACACTATCGGTGATGCCCGGAACACTTCCGGTGGCCAAAACCATACTTCCTATATATTAATATTTACCTCCGGACCATTCCGGAACTCCTCGTGACATCCGGGATCTCATCCGGGACTCCAAATAATATTCGGTAACCACGTATATCTATTCCCTATAACCCTAGCGTCATCGAACCTTAAGTGTGTAGACCCTACGGGTTCGGGAGTCATGCAGACATGGCCGAGATAACTCTCCGACCAATAACCAACAGCGGGATCTGGATACCCATGTTGGCTCCCACATGTTCCACGATGCTCTCATCGGATGAACCACGATGTCGAGGATTCAATCAATCCTGTATACAATTCCCTTTGTCTAGTGGTACGATACTTGCCCGAGATTCGATCGTCGGTATCCTGATACCTTGTTCAATCTCGTTACCGGCAAGTCTCTTTACTCGTTCCGTAACACATCGATCATCCCATGATCAACTCCTTGGTCACATTGTGCACATTATGATGATGTCCTACTGAGTGGGCCCAGAGATACCTCTCCGTTTACACGAAGTGACAAATCCCAGTCTCGATTCATGCCAAGCCAACAGACACTTTCGGAGATACTTGTAGTGTACCTTTATAGCCACCCAGTTACGTTGTGACGTTTGGCACACCCAAAGTATTCCTACAGTATCCGGGAGTTGCACAATCTCATGGTCTAAGGAAATGATACTTGACATTAGAAAAGCTTTAGCATACGAACTACATGATCTTTGTGCTAGGCTTAGGATTGGGTCTTGTCCATCACATCATTCTCCTAATGATGTGATCCCGTTATCAACCACATCCAATGTCCATGGTCAGGAAACCGTAACCATCTATTGATCAACGAGCTAGTCAACTAGAGGCTTACTAGGGACATGGTGTTGTCTATGTATCCACACATGTATCTGAGTTTCCTATCAATACAATTCTAGCATGGATAATAAACGATTATCATGAACAAGGAAATATAATAATAATCAATTATTATTTCCTCTAGGGCATATTTCCAACAGACAAACAGACTGAAGAAATTGAACTGAGGAAATTGAGAAAGTCTTCAGTCAAAGTCTTCAAATACAAATATGAACAAGTACACAACTCAATTATGAGGAAATGAAAGAGTTGAGGAAATGGAACTAGTAAGCTCGGTGAAGACAATGATTTGGTAGACCAGTTCCAACTGCTGTCTTAGTTGTACGTCTGGTTGGAGCGGCTGAGTATTTAAACTCAAGGACACATAGTCCCGGACACCCAGTCCTGAACACGTAGCTCAGGACACCCAGTCCTCACCGTATTCTCCTTGAACTAAAGTCACACAGACCTCGTCCAATCACTCATGGTAAGTCTTCAGGTCACTTCAAAACCTTCACAAACTTGGTCACTCGGCGATCCACAATTCCTCTTGGATGCTCTAGACCATGACGCCTAACCGTTTGGAAGAAGCCCAGTATTCAAAGGTAACAAGCGTCGGATCCATGCAGGATCAATCTCTTCAGTGATGCTCAATCACTTGGGGTTTGTAGGTGTTTGGGTTTTGGGTTTTTCCTCACTTGATGATTTTCGCTCAAAGTCCTCGGAGGATGGGTTGCCCTGAAATGACAAGTGTCAGTTTCTCTCGGAGCAGCCAACCAACTAGTGGTTGTAGGGGGCGGCTATTTATAGCCTAGGGAGCAGCCCAACATGATAAGACATAAATGCCCTTCAATGATATGACCGTTAGGAGGATAGATATTTTGGGACAGCTAGCGCATAGCACAGCAATGGTCGGAATTTTGAGTAGCAAAATCCTCAGGGCTATCATGTTCCTCACTGTGTAGGCAATCCGCACTGGTGAATTCCTAACTCCTCAGTCAGGACAGATTCCTCAGAGACTAGAAGAACTTTGTCTCTGTCACTGAAGAAATTGACTGAACTGTATGAGATTTCCAATGGCTTCACTCGAAGGGATTGGTAGGTGTAGGATTTTGAGTTGAGCATCACATGGAAATTTTTCCTTAGTATTTCCTCGACCCCCTTTAATAGTACGGTGTTTCCTATGACTCAAGAAAGAGAAAATGAAACTACGAAAACAAAAGTCTTCACGCTTCATGTTCCTCGAATGAATACCAAGTCTTCACGGTCACACCAATTTCTTCACTTTCAAAGTCTTCAGAAAGTCTTCAGAGATCCAAAGTCTTCAGTCGAAGAACTTCATTTTTAGGGGTCGACTTTCTCTGTAAATATCAAACTCCTCATAGACTTATAAACCCGTGTACACTCACAAACGCATTAATCCCTTAACCTATAAGTCTTCAATACACCAAAATCATTAAGGGGCACTAGATGCACTTACAATCTCCCCCTTTTTGGTGATTGATGACAATATAGGTTAAGTTTTCTACGGGGATAAACATATGAAGTGTAACTACTGATATTGCGGAATTTGATTGGAAGTTATAGAAGAACTCCCCCTGAAGATGTGCATAGTGAGGAATTTGCTTTTGAAGCAATGCACACTTGAAGAGTTGAATCATGGAGATCACCCCCTATATCTTGTAATTCATACACGCATTTGACATATAACAGTGAAGAATTTGAAATGCATGATGAAATATGGTGACTGATGTAATTCAGCATGCGTGCAATAATATTAACGAGGAATAAGCATGCAGAAAAAACGTATCAAGAGTATCAGAGCACCATTGGGTTTAAGTTTACAACTCGATCCAATAAAGTCTCAGAAGAACGAGAGTTGTAACTTAACAAAAAACACCCATATAGAAAGACCCGCTTGAAGACTAACTCAAAATTCTCCCCCTTTGTCATCAAATGACCAAAAGGATCGAATATGAGGCTAATTCCCCTGAAGAATATCAAGTTGGTGAAGGAGCGCCAGCGTTGTTGGGGTTGTTTGTTGTAGTAGGGCCTGCCGCAGTGTCGTCCAAGTCTTCATTTTCATCAGTGTCGCGCGATGAAGAATATGAGCTGGCCACCAGAGAAGGAACCTTGACCTTCTTGAATTTCTTCGGTGGAGGTGCAGACCAGTCAAAATCTTCATTGAGACCCGTTTTCTTCAGATCGTCTTCACCATACAGATGTGACAGGATTGCCCAGGTGCGACCGAAGACTTGATGGAGGTAGTAATGGTTTTTATTCACTGCATTGTGTGTGGCAGTCATGTTGTGAAGAAGTGAACCAAACTGACGCTTAACCCATTTGTGATTTCGATCCACCTTCTGGTGAAGATTAAGCAAAAGTTCACGGTCAGTCATCACGCGTGGAGCAGTGGCTTGAAGAGTGGACTTGGGTGCATTGGCAGAGTCATCATTGGTGGAATAAGATGCAGCTTTGCGAACTGACCATCCAATGGACGAATGCCTTCATCTATTACAGCTGGTGCCTTGCCCTTTCCATCAACTGAGGAATATGTCTGCTTGAGGACTTCAATTGGGGGCAAGTAGCTGAGGTGATTCTGGAAATCATCTTTGTAGTTGAGTGAAGACCTTGTCCTAAGGAATCTCATAATCCAAGGTGCATAAGGCTTCAGCTCAAACGGAGACAGTGCAACATTTGCCATAGTCCTCATGAAGAAATCATGATAATTGACAGGAATGCCATGAACGATGTTGAATACCAGATTCTTCATGATGCCAACAATTTCCTCATCAGATGAGTCGTGAACTTTGATAGGACTGATTGTCCTCGTAAGAATACGATAGACAGTTCTGGGCACGTAAAGCAATTCCTTCACGAGGAATTTGGTTCTTGGTGCTTGACCTGGCTTCAAAGGTTTCATCAGCACCTGCATGTAATGATGTGTGAGCTCAGGTTCACTGTAGATGCAGCGAGCTTCTTCAAGGGGAGGACTGAGTGGTAGAGCACGAAGCAATTCAGAGGCTGGTGCAGTGTAGTGAGTGTTTTTAGACATCCAGTCCAGCACCCATGAATTCACATCTTCAACATCTCCGGTGATGTGCAGCGTTGTATAGAATTGAAGAATCAGTTCTTCATTCCAATCGCAGATGTCAGAGCAAAAGTTTAGCAGTCCAGCGTCGTGAAGAACACTGAGGAGTGGTGCGAAGCACGGTAGAGATTCCATATCCACGTGAGGAATATGCTCATCGTAGAAGATTTTCTCCTTGTTGAACAACACTAAGGAATAAAAATTGGCTTGACTAGTAGTCCAGAAATGCCTCTTCCTAATGCAAGCAGAGTTATATGGGTTGTAATCTTCAAAGAATCGTGCTCGCCGAAGAAATCATCAGCCTTGAACTTTTGCTTGCGTGAGAATGGATCCTTTGGCTTTGGCAGAGGAGTGTTAGTGAGTTGCATCACGACCTCAGGAATCTCAATCGCAGGTTCTTCAGGCTGAGGAATTTCTGGTTCCTCCTTAGTGGCAGTCTGCATTGTTGGTTGTTCAGCAGCAGCAGTTTCTTCAGCGCTAGTGGCTAGAATTTCCTCATGGACAGATGCAGTGGGATGAGTTTCTTCAGAGCCCATTTGAACAGTTGGTGCGGGCGACTGAGGTATTTGCTGCAGCAGTGTGAACATTGGAGAGTTTGGATGTTGACTGTCCCAGAATTCATCACTGATTACGGGTGTGGAGCAGCCAACGTCCACATCTTCATCTTCCATTTCTTCAACGCCAGCCTCTTCAGCTGTGAACTGAGGCATGGGCGAGGAGATGACAGGTGTTGAAGGGATCGCATCCACTTTAATTTCTTCATCCAACGGCTCAGACGAAGCAACAGAAGGAGTTTCTTCATCAGATCCGCTGGGGATCACATATTCTTCATCAAAAGGAACAAGGTCCTTTGATGGCCTGGTTGAGATGGGAACAACATCAATGGGATTTGCAAATGAACTTGTCATAGGCTTCATTTTCTTCGGAGCTGAAGAATCTGAAGCAGCTGATGCTTTCCTTTTCTTCACTGCAGCACGCTCTGCAGCCTTGGTCTTCTTCACATCTGATGCAGATGGAAGGATTGGAGTTGAAGTTGGTGCAGGAGCAACTGAGGAATCTGGTTGATTTTCTTTAGGCACAACTGATGCAGTTTCCCTGAGTTCTTCATTTTCTTCAGGAGCACCACTAGTGGGTGCCCTGGCAATTTCTTCAGCGGCTGGAATGCATTCATCAGCCCTGGAACTCACATTTTCTTCAGCAGCCTGATTGTCATCAGCGGTGCTGGCATTTTCTTCAGTAGGCTGAGCAGATGCTTCAGCCTGAGGAATTTCCTGTTGCATTGGGGCTGCAACATTGGAAGTGAAGTTATCCGCAAGTTTCGCAAAACGAACCTTGGCTCCAAGCCAATTAGCGCGATATGCGTCAAAGTCATCACTGAGTTTCTTGATCTCAGTCTGAATAGTGACAAGTTCTTCAGTTGTCATAAAGACAACGTTTTTCTTCAGATAGCGCTCTTTCTTGTACTACGCTTTCTTGATCTGCCTGGCCTTCTCAAATTTCCACTTTTCTTCTTGAATGAAGTGGGCCAGCATGTGACTTTGGCCAGGAGTCAGCTTGAAGTCAGGCATGGGAGTGTTGGGGTCCTTGTGCCAAACATCAATGTACTCGAGGATCTACTTGGGATCCAAAAGTAGTGGCACCCCTATTCCTTTGGCTCTAGCAGCCCTGACTTGCCTGTCTCTGATGATTTCTGCAAGTTCATCATCATCAACTTCGTCTTCTTCAGACGACACTTGGAAAGCGACTTGTTTCTTCTGAGGACTTGGGCGAGGACCTTGTCCAGCAGTGGCCTTTGTCTTCAGCAGTGAGGGGCCAGCTAAGGAACTTGGTGCAGCTGAGGAACTAGCTGAGACACCTGAGGCAATGGAGATGCCTGCAGTCCTTTGGCACGAGGCGAGATGCACAGGTGCTGAGTATTTAGTCGGAACAGCTGAGGGCTTTGGCGGAGGAGCTGAGGACTTTGGAGGAACATGAGCAACATGAGGAATTGGCCGTGAGGGCTTTGAGGATTCTGGCCGTGAGGGCTTTGCTGAGGAACTTGGCCTTGAGGGCATTGTTGGTGAAGCACTTGGCTTGTGCGCAGGCTTCTTTGACCTAGCCTTCTTTGGCTTGACAGCAAAGGCCTCACCAGTGGCAGCAGCAGCAGCAGAGTCTTCATTGAATGTCCTCACTGCTTCTTTGGCTTGGCGCTTGGCCCATTCATCAGGATAGTCCTCACCGCGCTTGAGGCTGGTGGGATCAGCGATTTGGCCAGGTGCCAATGGAGCTCTTGGGCATGGAGGATTGAGTGTGAATTTCTTCATGTACTTTGGAGTTACATACATGTACTCCCTCCACTCTCTTACCCATCTCATTTCTATTTTCTGAATGCGCACCTTGCACTCATTCTTGGTTTCCTCAGTAGGTGTGCAGTACCCAGCATATATTTCATCAGGGATCTCAAACGTTGTATTGACCTCAGGCCTCTTTCCTCCCTTCTGTGGCTTCTTACCGTCTGCCATTTTCTTCAGTTGAGGAATTTGGACAATTGAATTCTTGAAGAAGTATGCAACTTTTCTTCGAGGAACGCTACAAATGAGTTAAGTTGATGAGAACCTAGTGATTCAGCAGCTGACATGTGTACCTGTGAATAGAGTATAGTTGCGAGGAATTTGGAGAGGTCATATGCATTCTCAAAGGTTTTTTTCAAAAAGAACAAGTTTGAGGAATTTGACCAGATGAGTCTTGAAGAATTTCACTAAGCGTTCTTTGTCTTAGGTTCCAGAGTTGTATAGATCGAAGATCCACACAATTGAGGAATCTTGAAGAAAAATGATGCTTAGAGAAACAAATTAAGAACATATGACTTGTGAGGTGTTTAGTGTGTGAAGCTATGAAGAAAAACACCTTTGAAGATTTTGAAGATAATCATTCGAATCAACGAGGGCAGTAAAAGTAACTTTTAATTAACCTGGACAAAGAACACGACGAACTGGAGTGAGGAGATGTGAAGTTCGTCTGTGCAGATCTTCCACGCCCTAACTTGGCAGAGGAAGACGGCTACGGTGGCGGCGGAGTGAAGATTTCCGTGGTCGGCGCGAGTACGTCAGCGACGAGGTCGAGGCAGTGAAGCTCTTCCTCACCGGCGGCTCTAGGGTTTGAGAAGCTCGAGCTGGAGAGAGAGGTCGAGTGGAGTAAAAGAAGTGAGTAAGGGACGGAGGGGTATTTATAGCCACGGTGAAAAACTGCTTGCCCGAAGAAATTGGACGAACGTGCCCCTGACCCTTCTCATTCGCTTGACATGTGTCACCCACGTACTGAGAGGTGGAGATCATGTTAGATCGTGGGTGAGTGGATAAGTATAACGTGGGATGCGGAACGGTTTGAGCGGCAAAGCCGAAAATTTTGATAAGGTAGGTTTTAAAGTTCCGTTCGCAATTTCTTCAGCTGACAAGGACACAGTGAAGATTTTGAACGAGTTTCAAATAGAACGCACATGAAGAATTTGTGAATAGATTGGGTTGAGTATAGCATAGAGGGGGAAGGGTCCGATCACATTCACTTAGCAGAAAAACCAACTTGAAGAATTAGCAATAAGTGAATGCTGTAGAGGACATAAACTTATATATATATATATATATATATATATATATATATATATATATATATATATATATATATATATGTGCGTGTATATATATATAGCCAATGAATAAAAACGATAGAAGCAGTGAAGACAATGCAAAGTTGAAGAATATGAATAATTGAGGAATTTCAACTTTTGGTGGTGGCGTGACCCACCGTATGATAATGATGATTTCAGACACCGCGTACAATTATCGTAGGTTTCTGAGAATCAAATTCTTCGCTAATTTCTTCACACTAAGAGTGTTGTTCTTCATTGAATTGAAGAAAAATGTTTCTTCATGTGTTGCACATCTAAGTCATCAATTTTGCATAAGTGTTAGGACGAGTGTCCTTTTCAAAGAACATTCGAAGATTCTAGGATATTTAGCTCACACCGCAACTTGCTAAATCTCTTCTCATCCAAGGGCTTTGTGAAGATATCGGCTAGCTGTTCTTCAGTCTTCACATGCTCAATAGAAATGTCGCCCTTCAACACATGATCACGAAGAAAATGATGATGAATCTGAATGTGCTTTTGTCTTCGAGTGCTGAACTGGGTTGTGAGCAATCTTGATGGCACTCTCATTGGCACAATAGAGAGGCACATTCTTCATGTTGACGCCGTAGTCCTTGAGAGTTTGCTTCATCCATAGCAATTGAGCACAACAAGAACCAGCGGCAATATACTCAGCTTCAGCAGTAGATAGTGATACACAGTTCTGTTTCTTTGAGGACCAACAGACCAAAGATCGTCCAAGGAAATGACATGTACCAGATGTTGACTTGCGGTCCACACGATCACCAGCATAGTCAGAGTCAGAATATCCAATGAGATCAAAAGCCGAGCCCTTGGGGTACCATAATCCAAGTGTTGGTGTGTGAGCTAGATATCGAAGAATATGCTTCACAGCCTTATGGTGTGATTCCTTCGGTGTAGCTTGAAATCGGGCACACATGCAAACACTAAGCATTATATCTGGCCTAGATGCACATAAGTACAATAAAGAACCAATCATGGAGCGGTATAACTTATGATCGAAGTCAATACCATTTTCATTAGTGCACAGATGGCCATTTGTGGGCATAGGAATTTTGATGCCTTTGCAATCTTGCATGCCGAATTTCCTCAATACATCCTTGAGGTATTTCTCCTGAGATATGAATATGCCATTGCGTTGTTGACGAATTTGAAGACCTAAGAAGAATTTTAACTCTCCCATCATAGACATTTGGTATTCTTCACTCATCATATAGGCAAATTCATCACTATAACGTTGGTCGGTACAGCCAAAGATAATATCATCAACATATATTTGGCACACAAACAATTCACCATCATAAGATTTAGTGAAAAGAGTAGGGTCGAGTGAACCGGGTTTGAAGCCTTTCGTCATGAGGAATTCCTTCAAAGTATCATACCACGCCCGTGGGGCCTGCTTGAGGCCATAGAGGGCCTTGTTGAGTCTGAAGACTTTGTCAGGATTCTTTGGATCTTCAAAACCTAGGGGTTGAGCAACATATACTTCTTTCTTAAGCTTACCATTGAGGAATGCACTTTTCACATCCATTTGATATAATGTGATATCATGATGGTTAGCATAAGCAAGTAATATGCGAATAGCCTCAAGTCTAGCAACAGGTGCAAAAGTTTCATCGAAATCAATTCCTTCAACCTATGTGTAGCCTTGAGCTACAAGCCGTGCCTTATTCCTCACCACAAGGCCATTTTCATCTTGCTTGTTGCGGTAGATCCACTTTGTGCCGATAATATTGTGCTTGCGAGGATCTGGACGTTTGACCAGTTCCCAGACATTGTTGAGCTCGAACTGATGTAATTCTTCTTGCATGGCCTGAATCCACTCAGGCTCCAGAAATGCTTCATCTACCTTAGTGGGCTCTATAATAGAGACAAAAGCATAGTGCCCACAAAAGTTAGACAAATGTGAAGCTTTTGAGCGTGTGAGAGGACCTGGCGCTTTGATGTCATTGATGATCTTTTCAACTTGCACTTCTTTTGCAATGCGAGGATGAGCTAGTTGCCGTTGAAGAATTTGATCAGCATTTTCTTCAGCACCATTTTCTTCAGCATTTTCTTCAGGTGCATTAGCTCGACGTTCTTCATGTTCTGGAATGAATTCTTCAGCAGATTCTTGAGTAGGAATGTCATCCTCAGTAGCCTTGAACTTGATAGTCTCATCAGGTGTTGGTTCATCTATCACAGTAGGTAGGTGCTCTCTTTACGAGCCATTAGTTTCATCGAACTGCACATCTATAGTTTCAACAACCTTGTGAAGAACGTTGTTGAAGACTCTGTAGGTGTGCAAGTCCTTTTCGTAACCAAGCATAAAACCTTCATGTGCTTTCGGTGCAAATTTTGAGTTGTGTTGAGGATCTTTAATCCAACATTTAGCATAGAAGACTTTGAAATAACTTACATTGGGTTTCTTATCAGTGAGGAGTTCATAGGCAGTCTTCTTGAAGAATTTGTGAAGATATACGCTGTTGATGATGTGGCACGCAGTATCAATTGCCTCAGTCCAGAACCGACGAGGCGTTTTGTATTCATCAAGCATAGTGCGAGCCATCTCAGCAACAGTCCTGTTCTTGCGCTCCATGACGCCGTTCTGCTGAGGAGTATAAGGAGCAGATAACTCATGAGTGATACCAAGTTCATCAAGATGGTCATCGACCAGAATTCTTGAACTCAGTGCCATTGTCACTTTTGATGTTCTTGATCTTCACACCAAAGTTGGTTGAAGCCCTCGAGGAAAATTGTTTGAAGACTTCCTGCACTTCATGTTTGTAAGTAACAAGGTGTACCCATGTGTAACGAGAATAATCATCAACAATAACAAAGCCATATTGAGATGCTTCATTTGAAATAGCAGAATAATGATTAGGACCAAAGAGATCCATGTGAAGCAATTCAAATGGGCGAGTGGTGGTCATGATAGTCTTCGCTGGATGCTTGGCCTTCGTCATCTTCCCAGCTTCACAGGCTCTGCATAGGTGATCCTTGAGGAATTTGACATTCTCGATGCCAATGACATGCTTGTTCTTCGCAAGCATGTACAAGTTCCTCATGCCTGCATGACCAAGTCGTCGATGCCAGGGCCAGCCTTCTGAAGCTTTTGCAAGTAGACACATGGCTGGTTGTGGTCCTGTAGAGAAATCAACAATATACAGGTCTCCTCTCCTAAAGCCTTCGAAGACTTTGGAATTGTCAGCTTCCATAACCGCAACACAACGGTACTTGCCAAAGACAACAACCTTATCAAGATCACAAAGCACTGAGACAGACATAAGGTTGTATCCTAAGGACTCAACAAGCATGACTTTGTCCATGTGTCGATCCTTTGTGATCGCAACCTTACCTAGACCCAATACCTGACTTTTGACTTTGTCAGTAAAGATGATATGCTTCAGATGCGACGGAGATAATGGAGCATCCATCAATAGATTCTTGTCACCAGTCATGTGGTTTGTACATCCACTATCGAGGACCCACTCAGTGGCTTTGGGTTGATCATCCTACAGATGAATTAGTGCAACTTACAAACTCATATACTTCATCAGTGAAGAATATGACATCAATTCATCAAATCAATTTCATCAAGCAAAAGAACAGATAAAGCAATATGAGGACGTGAGAAATGAAAGTTCATTTCTTCATGATTAGCCTGCGTCCTATCAGACATACTCAGGTCTCCAGCCAATTCTTCAGACGATTACGTATCTTTGGAGACCTGACCCTACAGAAGAGATTAGTTCTTTTTCTTCACCACCCACATCTGAAGGGGTGGCAAAGAGTTCATCATTCTGCGAGCTCCGTACGAGAAGGATGGCATAGAAGCCAGTCCATTTCGTTTCACATAAGAGGGGCTAGAATAAGCATAAGAGTAAGCAGGAAATTCTTTGAGGACTTATGGACATAATAATTTGAAGAATAATGCACATATCCATAATACTTAGATCTTCCCTGCGAAACAGACGAGTTAGCACGATGATGTTCATATGAGGACTTTGATCCTTTTGAGGAATTAGATCCATGTGAGGAGTTTGGTCCGTATGAGGACTTGGATCCATATGAAGAATTTGGTTCATATGAAGAATTTGATCTGGGGTTCCTATTCTTCACAGGTGGCTTCATGATGACATTCACCTGAAGATTTTCAAGGCATCTTTGGGGAACCTAGATTTTCTTCATAGGGGGACCGTTCCTGCAGTTAGTGCCAACATATCTAGCAAATACTTCACCATTCTGATTTTTGAACAGTTTGTAGTTGGAGTCAAATGACTCATCATCAGAATGAGGAGATTCGCATGCATATCCAGATAGGTTAGATGGATCAACTGGAGGTCCCTTTGCAGCAACCCATGTAGTTTTGGGGTACTGCTCAGGCTTCCAATATGTACCATCAGCGTTGAGTTTCCTCTCAAAGGCAATACCCTCTTTCCTAGGGTTCCTGTTGAGGATCTGCTTTTTAAGCACATCACAAAGAGTCTGATGCCCTTTGAGGCTTTTGTACATGCCTATCATGTACAATTCCTTCAGCCCTGCATCGTCAGTGATACTAGAAATGTCCTCAGATGAGGAATTAGTGATAGCAGAGGCATGTGAAGAATTTGAAACATTAGCAGCATTTGAACATTCAGGTGAAGAATTAGCAGTTTCACGTTCAATGCATTTCAAACATGAAGGAACAAATTCTTCCTGAGAAGAGTGAAATGATGGTTGCTTCGTCCGTCCAACTTACTGCTGGAAAGGAGGGGTTTTTGTGATTTGACGGCTCATTGGGCATTACTGCGGCGCTTCGATCGGGGTAGTCTACCGTCACTCTACTACGGAGTAATTTAGTGCATGGCTGGTGAACCCCGATGCTGGCTATCCCACACGTCGGCGAAAGTGAGTAATTTAGTGCATGGCTGGAGGAGGATCCGCACGGTAGAGCGTGTCCACTGTTTTTCAAAAGAAAAAATGATTACAGCAAGCGTTTCCACTCTTACGGCGGAGGAGTGCGAAACACGGCAGCCACTTGAACATACACAGTGCTCCTACTACTAGGCATGTGCAGTGGCTCATATGTCAGTACTACACAATCTTGTTGCTAGTGTAGTAAGATATGACAATAACAAATGATGTTGTGCGCATGTCAACTACTCCTATATGTAACAAATACATGAAGAGGAAACAACTATATTGAGATGAGAATGTAACCAAACACAACCACATGCTTTATGCTATAGTGACTGATCTGCACCGTCTGAGTTTGATCCAACGGTCATGTTGTGCCGAGACATGGACATGCCCATGCAGAGGGCGCCTAAACACCACCGAAGTCCCTCTGCTTCTCGAGGTGCACGGCGTTGGTTATGTAGGGTGCAACCGCCCGCAGAGCCCGCTCCCGGTCGACGGGAGCCAGCTCGTCAAAGACGGCATCCAATGGCACGAATGGATTCCGGTGATGGAGCCCTGAAAGGATTCGCCCGGCAACAGCGACGGCAGCCTGCAACCCCTCCTTGTCCTGCTCAGCCCCCACCATCGCGCGGAGATGGCTCAGCTCCTCGGAGATATAGGTGAAGAAGGAGACCAGGTCAGGAAGCCGCAGCTCGTTGAAGTCGACCGGGTGGTCGAACGGGTTTAGCCCGACGGCCGGCATCGTCGCGCTGGCACGATGGTAGGCATCGCGCAGCCGCAACACGTGCGTGGCAACTTGGTTCACCAAGTGGCTGAGGCGATCCTGGACCTCGTCATGATCGGCCCGCTTGCGCTCCAGCCGGCTCCCCTGACGGCCTATCGTATCTCCCGCTTTCTGCAGCAACGCCGCCGACGCCTCGAGCATCTTTGTGGTGGACGCTTGCCGCTTTTGAAGCTCCGTGAACTCCTGGACAAAACGGAGGAGCATGGCACTCCTCTCCTCCTTGAGCTCACGGAGCTCCACGTCCTTGACCCTGAGCTCCACATCCTTGGCATGGAGCTCCTGTGTCACAAGCCTCACCTCGGACTCTGTAATCTGCTGCGTCGCCATGGCACCAGGTAGAAGCAATAGGGAGAGGAAGCAAAGGGGGCGAAACGGGTGAAAGGCAATGCAATCTACGGGAAGGCGGAGGGAGCGGGGAATCTTTTGGTTTTCACCACGGTAAAACACCAGTTGACGACTTCTCACATCAGGGGGCGGTGTGTTTTTACAGGCGGAGTCATCGTGACTAATTGCTGCCGCGCCTGCTCCCATCAATCAAAAAAGTAAAAATCCTGCCGCGTCTGCTCCCGTCAATCAAAAAAATAAAAATCATGCCGCACCCAAACACAAGAGCAACGCCCCTGTGGATATTTATATTTACCTGCTGGCAAGTAGATAAAAAAGGGGTGAAAAACAAATGTGGCGGCGGCCTAGCTAATCGGTCGAACTAGCCCAACTAGCTAGCCACCGTGCTTCACTGATGTACTCGGCAGGAATGGTGGTCTTTCGTGATTTGATGACTTATTTACTTGCTTCGGCGCTATGACCGAGGAGGACCCAGAAAACGCGCGGTAGGGCATCCCATGTTAGGAAGAATATACGCGTGCACCACCCGGGAGGACCCCGAAACCGCGCGGTAGGGTGTGCCACGTCTCGGCACAGAGGAAAAATGTGCGTGTAAAAATATATTGTATCAGATGTAGTACCTATGGTTCGACCTCGGGACCCAGCCAGTTGGTAAAAACACCCCACTAGCCACACGGCTTCATCATGCAAACGTGGCATGGAGGATAGATGTGGTTAGATATGTCTCGACCAGGCACAACGTCTCTTGTTCTAGGCGACTCTTCTATTTTCCAAGCTTTTTTTTAGTTGTAATAACACCACGGCAAGCTAGCGCCGCTCTTCGTGTGCGCCCGTGCAAAGGTTAGACGATGGAGAGAAGAGAGATTGAGATCGCAGACTTGGGACCCACCAGTAAGTGAGACAACGGTCATGCACGTGTTGACGAGGCACTCCCTCTACTCTACTCAACGAAAGTACTGTATAAATAAAATCAAGTTATGGGACAAAGCCAACAACCGTTCGTTTTTTTAGGCTATCGACTTACGCTTTGTAGTCCAGGTTGCCAGTTCGAATCTCATCTTTCAGATTTGTTAGTTTTAGGTCCAAATTTGATTAATGACAAGTGGGACCCCCATGTGTTGTTCCGATATTTCAGTGTAGGATGGTTTTTTTGAACAAACACTTTGCGCGGTTAGACAAGTAACGGCACGAGTTACACGTATTTTGCAAGTTTACGAACAAAAATGACAACGGCATAGAATATCACATCCACCCCACAGCTTAGATACTATGGTGATACGAGTTTTTACACCGTTGGAAGTGAGATCCAATGGCTTGGGAGTAGTCTTTGTAATTATGCGCAATTTCCAAACTCTCCAAAGGTTTTTTTGCAAATAAAACATTCAGGACTCATGTGTGCCACTGCATCTTTGATCCAACGGCTCCCCGGTGCTCATATTAGGTGCTCCCCGTAGCTTAATTACCCGCTATAGTGATATGAGCATCTAGGTCATATGATTAGTGATCGGATGGCACATGCGTAGTACTTGTACTTTCTGCGCATTTCCCAAACTCTATCAGCCATATATTGCAAAAACATTCAAACCTCCTATTGTGGGCCGTTAGATCTCAGTGAACTCGTATCACCATAGAATCTACGGTGTGGGAGCACCTCATACTCTCCCGTGCGAGAAAACATAAGGTGCTATCGCAGCTTGGATGCTACGGTGATATGAACTTGCAGGTCGTTTGATCTGAGATCCAATGGCATCTGAGCAGTCTTTGTGCTTGTAAGTAGTGGCCGAACTCTTTTGGGGCTTTTCTGCAAAAAACCATTCGAACCACCAAGGAGGTGTTGGGTCACAAATCCAACGCCTCCGAAGAGCTTGTATCACCAAAGCATCTAAGGTGTGGTAGCACATGATATTCTTACATATAGGAGAATATGATGTCCTCCTTCATCTTAGATGCTACGGTGATACGAGCTTCGAGGTCGTTGGATATGGGATCAAAGGGCATCTAAGTAGTTTTTGTACAAATTATGTGCAATTCTCACACTCATCAAGGTTTCCTGCAGAAATATTAAGACACGTCATGTGAGCTGCTATATCTCAGATCTACAAGCTCCAAGCAACTCGTATCGGCATATAGCATCTAAGGTATGGGGGCACATGATATTCTCCCGGGAAGGAGGGGTGGGGGTGCACAACCAATCGGTGGTTGGGAGGGTGGGGACAAATATAATCTAAACAACCCTAAACATAGCTCCACAATTTTATCTAAGGTCGACGGGTTGACCCCCGACAATCATAGCTCTGCCTAAACAGAACATTTGCATGTACTATAGTAATAGACTTAATATTCATGTTTCAGTTTCATGTTCATTTTAAATATTGAACTGAGGACCATGGATGTCTTACATTTTACTCCCTCCGTTCCCAAATATTAGTCTTTTAGAGGCTTCAAATGGACTGGCACATACGAATGTATATATAGACATATTTTAGAGTCTAGATTCACTGATTTTGCTCCGTATGTAGTCACTTGTTGAACTCTCTAAAAGACTAATATTTAGGAATAGAAGGAGTATTTTTGAATTCGTGTCATACATGCATGGTTTGGAAAAATAGATGCACTATACTTATTGGATTGTTGTTGTGTTCGTGCGTGTGTGTCTCTGTGTGTGTGTGTGTGGTCATATGCTTGATACATACAAAGTTTTCTCACCTCCATGTTGTTCATCTTTTAAATTTGAATTTGCATTGGAAAACTTACTAGGGATACCATGAAATGTGAAATCCACGTTGAGATCACTATATCATAATATCACTCTAATTCAACAACTCGTCATAAATCAATTACCACGTTGAGATTAGTATTTGCAAGGAAAATACGGGTATTGTAATACACATAGATTCATTCGGCAATTTAAAAGGTTCCTTTCGTATTCTCGAATTGTAGGACCCAACAGCGTACCAGCCAGACCTTGGCTCGTGTTGATCCTAAAAAAAGCGGGCTCGTGTCCTTCAGTGGCGTGTGTGGTATGCACATTAGGCAACCCCATTACCCCAACCAGTCGAGCCTTAGCGTTTCAAGTCGAAATATCTGGCGGCTAGAATTCCAGCCCTAGGAAATTCCCCTCATGTCCCCGGTCCATAATGACTACCGATGAACAACGGAGGGATGCTTTAGTAACTAGACAACGTTACCTACCGTGCCAAGCATGGTTCAATGCCCTCGGTCGCCGCTCGTCAAGGTCACCCGTCAACTGCATTGCCTACTACTACTACTACTACTACTACACCAGGATGAGCACAGAATTGAGCCCGTTTGTTCATGCCTAGTACTTGAGTTAATATATCAGGCAATGCACTGGTACGGAGGGATTATCCTTTTACTCTGCATATATAACTTGTCTGAAGTCTAACTAAGAAAAATGTTTGACCAAACCCGTTCTTAAGAAATACAAGAGGATAGATGTACGGCTTGAAAATTTATTGCATGATGCAGGTTATGATATTGTTTCGAATCCTGGATCTTAAATTTCTGAAAATCCAAAAGTGAGCATAAAATCTTGAAACTAAGCATGGTTACGTGATATGGCACAAATATTACTTTGTAAGTTTTTTCTTCAATTTGAGACAAGCTGCTTATGACAAGTTGCACAAATGAAGAGCCAAGGTATTTTGGAAGAAAGACCTGTCACGTTAAGGTGAACGCTTTCACTATTGAAACCATGGGCGTTTACGTGCCGCCACGAGTCCCCGCTTCTCATCAGCAATCGGCAGGTGCCGTCCGAGCAAGCGTGTGAGTCGACGGGAGGCGTGCGAGCAGACCGCTACGCCGGCTGTCAGGGAGGCGTGCGAGCAGACTGCTGTGCAGGCTCACTAAGAGGCGAGCCCTTTGACCAGGCTCCGCCGCCCACCGTCATCCCAACTGCTCCCACTTTTAATGTCGCCGGCGCCGCAGTTTCAAATGAACCCCACACTACCCCGTACTCCCTCCTTTCCGGTTTATAGGGATTATCTCAAAATATTAGTTTTTCCATTTTATAAGGCTCAATTTTGTTGTTTCCCATCACATGTTCAGATTCCAAGGTAAATTAAATCATTGCATGCAAGTATTAAGAGAAAATTGACCAATGCATGTAATTTATGCATGCATGCATTGCAATTAATGCATTGGTAAACATATTTTTTTGAGAAAAACAAGAGCATTAATTGGGTGCTTTTGCAAACTACAAAAAGTATTCCACCACTCACCATCTACCTTGGTTGGTGAGATTTTTGAATTGAGCCTTATAAACCGGAAAGGAGGGAGTATCGCTACAATCCTCTCTCTTCCTCTCTGATTCTCCTGTCGTCTACCTCCAACTAGCCTGACCTAAACGTATGCCATGCCGCATCACGATGGTCTGCCCTTAGTGTTCCAGTTTCCTGAGGAAGACACCCAGCCGGAGTCTCAAGAACATAAGGCGCTTTGGGACGAGCTTGAACTGGCCTTGCGGGAAGACGCCGCACCTGTCCCTGCTCCCGTTCCGGCTCCCGTCGCCCCGACTGCGCCAGCGCCCATCCCCGTGGCATTGATGGGCTGGGAGCCGCACATTATCGCCGAGCTTGATCCCACGGGGATCCACGAGGTGCCCGCCGACTTTCACGCGCCCGTGCACCTGCCAGCGCATGCACCTGCGCGTGCACTGACGCGCTCGCCCGTGCCGGTGCCCGTGCACCTGCCAGCGCCTGCGCCTGCGCGTGCACTGATGTGCGTGCCCGTGCCGGTGCCCGTGCACACGAATGTCTCCGCCGCGCCGTTGACAGCGCATGTCCCCGCGAGGGTGCCAGTGCCCCCCTCAGCGGCATGGATGGCCGCCGTCGACCGCTTTCTTGCACCAATGCCAGTCGCCTCCTCCCGCCAGTCGACTCGCTCTAAAGTCCAGAACATTTTGGCCTTCCTTGAAGCTAGGCCAACGTCCAGGAGTACGCCAACAACAGCGCAAGACGCCGCCGTCGCCGTCGGTCAGTGGCCCGACGACACACAGAGCACGGTAGAGGAGCCGCTTCCCACTGCGAGACGCTGCCGCCGCCGCCGCGTAATCTAAATTTGCCATCAAAAACATTCGGATTGCCATGCTTAAAATCCGAACGTTTATCATTTCCGTTTATTTTATATCGATCGTCGTATAATTTAAAGTCGGATTCAGACTAAACGAAATGTATGGTTTGATTGATTGAATGTTCTTCTAGAGCCGTATCAAATTAAATATAAAACGTCATCAAGCCACATGTATTCCTTGTCATCCAATGACCTAGACTGCTTCAATGTCGAGCGCTCAACACGTTTAGCGTGCAGTTAATTTCATGCCAAAAATAGTGCTAATCACATGACAACATGCAAATAATATCCTAGTAGTTAATATCCGCATGCACTTAATATACATCCAAATTAACGTGCATTGCACGTACACACTGACTAGTGCTGCTAGTATGTGAAACAGGTGCCGTGACTTGTGAACGCGTCTAGATATGGTCAACGACAACATCGCCCGGGAGTTCTTCCTGTTTGCCCGTGCGTCTAAACGCAGAAGGGGAGGAGAGAGAGAGCACACATGGAACCCACCAGTAAGTGAAGATGTGTAGATATATTTTGTGCGTGGGAGGAAGCAAGGTCAACCGATCACATAGGGTCGCCGTGCGATCGAAAGAGTGAGACGGGTTGGAGAGAGTGACCTAGATAGACGATGTGCGTGAGAGAGTATACAATGTGAATAGGTCGAATTGGGCTCAAACATGGTGATATATCGTTTTTGTCCGAGAAAGAGCGAGGTCAATCGAGACATACGGAGAGAGAGAGAGATTGAGTGAGCGTGGCCCACCATGAGGTCGAAAGAGTGGTGGTGGCTTGGATGGACTGACCTAGATAGACAATCTGCATGAGAGAGTATAGAGTGTGTCAATCGAGGCCCGAACAGGGAGATATATCATTTGTGTGTGAAAGAAAACAAGGTTAAATGAGACTCGGATAAACAGAGCGAGATTGAGCGAGTGTGGCCCACCGTGCGGAAGAAAGAGTGAGACAGTCTCGAGGGAGTGACCTAGATATACAACATGCGTGCGTGCGCATGCACGAGAGGTTGGGGGCTAGATAGGCAATGCATGTACTTAGCGCGAGAGGGTGAGAGGGAGAGGGGGGAAGAGAGAGCTCGGCATGGGGTGCAATGGCGGGTGTGTGAGGTAAATACATTTGGTAACAGAGTGGAAAAAGGGTTGTGTAGTTGAGAGACTTAGAGATCGAAACATGGAGAGAAAGAATGAACGTGTGTTGGAAACTGATAGCTTCCTAAGGTGGTTAGGAGAGGAAGATTGACCGATACAAGAAGTATGTAGCGTTTGTGCGGGGGGAGGGGGGGCTAAAAACAACATTTGAATGTACATAGTACGAGACTTAATATCGATGTTTCAATTCGGTGTACATTGTAAGATTTGAACCGAGGAGCAGGCATACGGGTAATTATTTCGAATTCGTGCCATACTAAGTTTCGAAAAGTTGACATTGACTCGGTTTGTTGTGCTATTTTGTAGGTCATATGTTTGAATCCATCCAAAAGTTTTCTCACTACCATGGTGTTCATCATATACATATGCATTTGTATTAAAAAAAGTAGCATGGATACAGTGAAATGCGAAATCCACGTTAGAATTGGAGATCGCTACGTGACACACACTCTAATTCAAACTAGATAATACCCCGCGCGTTGCTGCGGGATATTATTGTGCCAAATCCTAAAGATTCATAGGTGTATTATCAGAGAACATATAAGAGATTAGAAGGAAATGAATTCTACCACTTCAGTGTGGTATTTGTGAACTCACGCAAACCATATTTGCGCAATGTATAAGCAACTATCAGACTTGAATCATAGTTCTATGTTGTTTGAGCCTTGCAAATTACAATAAGGTCTTCAAACAAACTAAAAATTGTAGTAAGGGATTCATTCTTCAAACTTTCACCAGCCTAAAAGTGGGGGGCCAAACAGAAACTGTCTCACTCAAACTGAAGGTTTCAACAATAATGAAATGTATGCCTCACAGACAATAACGTCATGGATCAGAACTGCTTGGCCATGCAATTGCACTTATACAACATGCAGACGATATGGCTAACTTTAAATACATATATAAACAATGAAATCAAATTAACTAAACTTGATATATTTTACAAATATAGATACATACCCAAGGGAAAAAATTTACTTCTCTTGCAATGATCTGAATCTAAATAAACTGATTGTGATAACAAAATTCCATACATACAGTGGCGGAGCTACTTGGGGGCCAACCTGGGCCATGGCCCCCCAGCTCATAGGAAAACATGCACATATGCCTTAATATTTGGTCTAATTTTTGACTAAAATCAGCCTAAAGCAATCATGTTTGCCCCCCTTCAGCCCATGCCCCTCCATAATTTCATCTCAAGCTCCGACACTGCATACATACAAATCAATTTAATACGCACAATTTGTTGCATGGTGGGATATCACTCCAGATCTTAGGCCATAAGTATATCTACAGCAAACAACTGGAACAACAAAAGTACTGTCTTGGCAGACTGTACATACAAAAAAAGACGCCATGTTTGGCAAGTCTGCATGCAGGCTTCAAACCTTTGTTTGAATCAGTTTGAGCTTCACCTATATGTGTTAAAGCGAAGGAGATACATGGTGGGTGTCTAGGTGATACAAAAGAGAGATGACCTTAGAACATGAATGCAAGAAGAACATTACCATAGATTAGCAGGAATAAGACTGAAGCAAGATCACTGGCCTGCTTTGGTTTTCATCAAACAACTTGCAAAGACAATAGAAAAGAATCAGCACAAACGAAGGTTAGAAAAGTAACAAGTAAAGATCAAAGCTTCTCTCAACTATTGTAGAGATCATGACTTGTGGTATTATTGTTCGTTCAATCTAAACCTCCGATGGATATTGGTTGAAGATCAACCCGAAATTCCATAAATAATCAAAATTACCATAGGACTCGACAAAGTAGAAGGGGTCAGGGATTATGGATTTAAGAGAAGCATCGACGTAAAAGATAGAGAAGTGTAGGGAGTAGCGGATAGTCCATAAGATAATCGGGGAACATAAAATTATTGACCCATTCTGTTCCAAAATTGCAAATTATGAACTAATGAACTTGTTATCATTGAATGTGGCAAGAGTTAAAAAAACATATTGAGCAAACAGTGGAGCATAAAGATTATCAAGATTTATTTTCAAACTACAATATGCTTCCATTTTCATCGGACCTTGTCGATATAGATTCAAAAGTCTGCTTAAAAACCATCTGATGAACTTGTTATCATTGACATTAGCAAAGCTTCAAAAAAGATATTGAGTAAACAGTTGAGCACAAAGATTACCTAGATTTATTTTCAAACTGCAATCTCCTTCCATTTCATAGGCCTTGCTGGCATAGATTAAAAATTCTGCATAAAGAAACATCAGAAGGAGAGAGTATCACCATAGGTGCAGTATGAGTGGTGCGGCTGAACACACCCGTGCTGGAGGACGATGGGAAGGCAATAAGGTGAGGCAAAGCACAGACTTCAAAAGGCGATCCATCAGTTTCTTATATGGAGAACATGGGGGAGAGGAAGTGGAAGAGATTAGGAGATGGAGTGTCAAATGCCAATTATTTGAGGTACATGCAACATATGTTTTATTTTTTTAGGAGAAAATCAGGTCGTTGGGTGGTTGGAGCGGCTGGGCTGCATAAGGGCGGAAAAAGTGGCGTACAGTTGCTGTGATATTTTTCTTAGAAACAAAAAACAAATACTGAAGAACAGAGCACATGACCTTCAACTTGAAGAAGTCATCGATATAGTCTGAAATTGTACATCCTTGTCCGCACGCCCATGACCAATAAAATGAAGCACCGAATGACCATGACAGCTTCCTCCCCAGTTGCAAAAGGCCAGCTTGCGGAGAAAGGCCACCATTGCGATAGTAGAAGGTCGCGGCTGGAGGAAGACAAACAACGACTCTGTATTCAATGGCCCCGCTGTTGGATTAAGCACTTCTCTGAGCATTGGCTGTCACCCTCCATGCGGCCGGCCGCGCGATGGAGGGACCAGGAGGGGAGCCACGGCATGCGCATAGGCGCTGCTCAGGGATGCCTGCTTCAGGCGATGGCGGTAGCGAGGAGGCGAGGGGAAGGGGCGGTGGTAGACCGACGAGCTGATCCTTCCCAATGTCGTTCACATGTACTGGGGCGGCGAGGGGGATGGTCAAATCATGGATTCTTCCTGCTAGATCCCGCAGGAATTGGGGCGCGCAATAGGGATGGTCGCGTTGTCTGGTGCTGCCACCGCCACGAGGAGTAACCGAAGAGCCGCCGCGAGGAGGATCCGGAGCTGAAGAACAGGATGAGGAAGTGTCTCCTACCACCGGTGAGGGAGGCCGGTGGCTGGAAGAGGAGCCGGAGTAGAAAAATCAGGAGAGAGTTTCTTCGGGCCTCACCAGGGGTATGGCCAGTGGGGAATCCTAAAGATTTCATGTTTTCTTTCGGGGATTTTTTTTGGCTCAGACTTGGACATCCCTCAGACTTGAGGAGGTGGGATTGCATGGTGTGACATGGCTGGATGTGATTGGATGATGACGTGGCTATGCTGCATGTTGAGATAAATCAAGTAGTGGGGATGAACTTCTTAAGTATATAGGATAACTAACTACGTGACACACACTCTAATTCAAATAACTAATTATGTGAGACACACTCTAATCCACGTTAGCGTGGGTACCATTTTTATTTTTTCAAATAACTCCTCATTAATTAATTTATAGTACTCCCTCTGTTCACTTTTATAAGACCTTGAAGACATTTCAAACAATGTGCAAAACAGTTCATTTTAAGTTGTTTGAAACGACTTACAAAAGTGAACGGATGGAGTATCTTGTTTCGAATGACTAATTATTGCAAGGAAAACACGAGCATGGTAATACATACAGATTCGTTTGCAAATGAAAGAAGATTCGTTTGCATTCTCAAATGTAGGCGCACCAGGCAAACCAGGGTCGTGTCGTTGTGGACGCTGCTTCGGTGCCTTAAAGGCAACTGCCTTTGCGTCACTGACATGTGGGCCAGCCACCTGTTGGGCCCATATGTCATGGACACAAAGGTAGGTGCCTTAAGGCACCGAAGCATAGTCCTGTCGGGGTGGTCACGTGTGTCGGACGGATGAGTAGCACCCAGCCACCCACCCCCCTCCCCCCCCCAAAAAAGGACGATGACAATATAAGTTCGCGCTTCCACGTTTCGGATTCAAATATCTGGCAGCCCCAATTCCAGCCCTGCAAAATCTCTCTTCTCCACCGTCCCCTTCCGCGCCTAGATTGCTCAAATCCCTAATT
>NC_041386.1:478057279-478079565 GCF_002162155.2 Triticum dicoccoides | reverse complement strand
GTCTCGTCTCTTTCCCCACTGTTCCCCACCTCTGTGTCAGACGACGACAACAAAGACGACGGTCGCGCTTCACCACCGCACCGGAGCTACCTCATCTACGCCCTCGTCCACCGCACCGGGTGGTCCACTGACAACGTCGGCCGCCGCAACCGATGTGCCTCACAGACACCGAGTTCCACCGCATCAAGTGCGCTTCACCGACGCCGTCTCCCAGCTCACTGGGGCTACTTCACCGAGCACATCGTCGCACCTCCGCCCCCCCCCCCCCGAGGCCGTTGGGGCTTCACCAACGGTCTCGTCCACCGCATCGTAGCGCTCCGCTGCCACTCAAGATCTGCATTCGTGCGCGGCCAGCCAATGCCAGCGCATCACCCTCAACGGTTCTAAAGTGACCCGCACTCTAGCTAGGCGAGCATGCCCAAACGCCGGCCGAACTAGGTATCCACACATCACTCCCTTGTGCATTGTTTCGACGATGTTTGGATATCCTTTCACTGCTCTCTTAGCTTACACGTCTATGCAACTCTGACCTTAACTCTTATTTCTTCTAGAGATATCATCTGAAACAAGCAAATCCATATTTTAGCGAAGCATGACGGCGCTATGGGATCTGATACACATCTTGCACACCCGTATAACCTTGTAAGTATCTGTCCTCCGGTGCAACATCAAGGTCGATTCCTCTTATTTGATCAACCATTCGTTGTGTCAAAAATGCAGAGGGGGATGCAAGGAGCACAAGGCCTGCACATCCAAGCAAGTGGTAACATGGACTTGTACATGGAACATCCCAAGAGCAAGCAGAGCTGCAGTGAGCCTGTACAACGAGCTAGCGTAAGTCCCTGCATTTCATTTAATTCGTACTGGCATTCGTGTATGATTTGTGTGCAGTGGCTGATCCACGAACTCAAGTTACCAGGGGTGAACATTTAACTTAAAAAATACGAAGGGACTTGCACTCTGGAAATCAACATAACTTGAGAAATGTGAAGCTACATGAACTTTGAAAACCAGCTAATGATCCAAAGTAGTTTAGATTATAAACACTAAATGATGCAAGCACCAAAAAACACAAAATGCAACATGGTGTACAAGGACTACAAATATGGTCTGTACCTGCTTGAATTGTTCGTTCTCTGGCTGAAAATATCGAAGTGTAATTGCACGTATAACTAGTGCGCAAACTGCATATCAATATATCTATCCTGCACAAGTATGCCAATAGTTTCAAACAACAGATTAGAAAAGTATTTATGCTATGTTGTCATGATACGGGGACTTTCTGGTAGATGGCCTCGACGTTTCCTCAAGCTATGAAAATGCACTATAATTTGCTTGTCATCAATGCCTACAAATCTCTGTCGCTCTCAACATAGTAGATCATCATTAGACACTAAATCCTTCAATGAGCTTGCAAAATGCTTGCATTAGATCCCTCATTAGACACTATATGTTCATCACCAGGAGCATGTAAAATGTTTGCATCAAATCCTTCATTAGCAGTCTGTTCATTAGACAATTCAGGCTCAAGAACAACATGAGCTTGTATGTTTGCACCAGAAAATTGATTAGATACATCAGATTCAATCAGTTCAGTATTGATTGGGGGAGTTATAAAATAAATAGAAATTGGTTTCATTTTCTCATAGATTCCCTACATACAAGGAGTTTTACAACACCGTCAGGTTTAACTATTGGCCAGAAATTAAAGAGTTGAATTAGATATAATCAGGGATGTGATGTGCCTGCTCATTGCGCATGCTACTCTTGCAATTAGCGACTGTCCGTTTGTGCAAGCTCGATGCCATGCCCGTGCTGCCGCCGCTGCCTCCCACGCAGGCTACACCTAGGGTTAGATCTTCATCTTCTTGTCCTTCCATTTGCTTGAAGCCCCGCGACCGCCCTCCAACGAGGGCGCGAGGAAGTGCTGTGTCGGTCTGTCCAGCGGCGGCTAGGTTAGGAGCGAACCAGACTAGAGGCTGGAGCGAATGAATTGGGATTTTTCCTGTTGTTGATCAATATGGGAGGCGCTCGTTTGGGCTGCGAGCCTGCTATAGGGCATGCCTTGCACTTATGTTATTGGCCCATCCAAATTGAAACATTTTTCTTCATTTTTTACATTGCCTGCTCATGCGTTGGGATGAACAAAACTAGCGTGGGCCAACCTGGACGACTCAAACTAGGTGCACACTTTCCAGCCACCTGAGGCGGCCGCCCATACCAGCCCCTATGGTGGCGTCGCCCCTTTTTGCGTGTATGATTGGATAGTGAAAAATATTCCAATGGCGCTTTTGATTTACCCACAGAATGGTTGAATTCCTTGTTTCTATGAACTGAGTTCGCCAATAATGTGAAGGGTGCCAGTCTTTTCATCCTATTGTAGATTGCTTAGATCTCGATATGCCAAAAGTAATCACATGAAATATACAGTAAAAGCCAGTGTGATGTGTTTGGCTACAACTAGTCTGACTACACATCTTCATATAACATATCAAGGATGCACCATCTTACCAGATTAACTATTCGACTTACCCATGCAGTGTGGGAAGAAAGAAGTATTGGGACTGCGTATCCAAGCAATTGATGCCATGGACTCCTTCATACAACCATGTAAGCGAAAAACAAGTTGCAGTGTGCATGTACAAAGAACTAGCGTAAGTTTAGTTACCTACTTCTCAGAATTTTAGTTAGCCACTTATTGCAAAATTGTTCAATTATGTTGCTTGGCTTAGTTTAGTTTGCTACTGATTACATAATGGCACAACCTGTTAATCATATTGTAGACTGCGCCTATCTATGTGTTTGATACTTACTGTTAAGAATTACCTGTTTGCCTTAACTTAAATATCTACTTGTTTGTTTAACTGCTTTGCTGCTGCAACAGCGGGTTACAATGATGTTAATAACTACTTTTCAGCATCCAATTGAAACTCTTTAATTCCTTGTTTGTTTAACTGGTTTGCTGTTATAACTCCAAGTTGAGATGTTTTGCTAACTTCAACTTTTCTGAATCCAATCGGAACTTTAATGGCAAAACAGGTTAGCCCAAGATCAAAGAGTGAGGTCCCCATGGACGTTGTATCATCCCACAGCAGTGGCATTGGCCCAATCGTGCATTATGAATTGCCAACTGCTGATGCTCTAGAGGCTAAACTAGTGGTAGAAAGAGATTCTGCTTCTGCACTTAGAGATGAAGTTGACATGTTGAGGAAGCAAACAGCACAATCACAAGCAGTACTCAAGACAACCATTAAATATTTGGTGGATTTCAAAATGAAGCAAGCTGAGACTGACCAGATTGTTAAGGTCCTGAAGGAAAAAAGGAAATTAAATTCCTACTTGGTAAATCATAGGTGAAATGTTCTTTCCATAGTTGAATAACCTTTGTGTTGTCTGTTCATGTAATCAATCAAACCATTTGTTTTAGAGATCATGTAATAATTGTTTTTTTGTTTTTTTGTTTGTAATTTTATTTGAGCACAAGTCTGTATTAATTGATAAGACTCGGAGACATTTCATTTGGATTGCTGTGCCAGACCTACAAATATGCCAATTGGGCTGAATGTGCATTCAGCAATACTAGTATAGATGGACCATAAGTGGCACGCATCGGAAAGGGCCAAGATGCTCGCTAAAAAAGGATGTTGTTGTAGCCAAAAAAAAGTACAGCGGCCTGGCTTATGTATGTTAGTTGATATTATTGATCCATATACTCTATAAGTGTTTATATGTCTGTTAGTTCCGTACATTCTTGGTTGATTGACTCGGTATTTGAATCTTGATACATCGCTTGTGTACATATCTAAATGGGAGTACACATTATGCTGCGTGTGACATTTGAGTTGGACATGAAGTGTTCCAAATATTCGAATTCACCTTAAACTGGATTCTAGTTTCTGAATTTGAGTATCAGCATTTGTAAACCATATTGATATATGACAGTGGAATACATCTTTGTCGTCCTTTTGAAGATATATAAAAAGACATAGAATGATTTATAAAGATTCATATAGGCATACAAAATGGATTTGAATTTAGTTGCCAGGGTAAACGTGGATGCTTATTGTCCCAAAATTCGAAAGAAATAGCAAAATGTCCACTCCCACATCTGCTGCCCGAAGCCAAATGTTTGGGAGATGGAAATTACTGTCTACCCATTACACGGACAATCCATCGGCCCGATTTCCACTGCTCTAAATAGGGGTAGGTTAGTAACTTCAATTAGACGTGACACGACCGCCTCTGAGCCCATTCCGACACGGTGGGCATCAAACATGGGCGGCAAAACTCATTTGATTCAAGCTCGTCCGAAAGACCTCTGTTTCTCCCTCCATTCCCCATTCATACACGGTGGGCGGCAAAACAAACTCTCCTCGTCCAAAATAGATGTAGGGTAATATTTTAAATAGGGGAAGATGTGTAACTTCCATCAGACGTGACACAACCGCCCTACCTGTCAGCCCCGTTCATACACCATGGGCGCCAACCGTGGGCGGCAAAACACCCTCTCGCCCGAAATAGTTACCGGCAAATATATGGGAGATGCGAGATTACCGTCCTATCCCCAACCGACGAGACGTCCAAATTTGAAACGGGGGATAAGTTCGTAACTTTCCCATATTTCAGACAGGTGCGTCCCAAAAACATGGTTCCCCGTACCTCTCCCTCCATTTTCCCATTCATACACCGTCCGTGCTAGAACACCCCATTCCCACACCAGCCTCCGTCCGCCACCCCATCCATCGCCGCCGTCCTCCACCACATCCATCACCACCGTCCTCCACCATGTCGGAGTGCCTGCCAAGACCGCGTCGTCCACTGCTAGAGATGGACGTTTCTCATCCACGACGACGGACTAATAGCCTTGCATCGCGTCCTCTTGCTTCATCGGCGCTGTCGTCCTCTTTGCCGGGGCCTCTCACACGACCTTCTCTTCCACCGCAACGGGACTTATCCCCCAGTGCACCCATCTGCCGTCGCAGATCTGCTTCAACGCCACCGACATCCATCGCACCCCCGATGCCTACACGGCGCCGCAAGAGAGGTGGTACTTCATATCTCCTCAACTTTTTGATCTCAACCAGAAAATAGATCTTAACTTGGTTACTCTACTTTCTTTTCAGCTCTTAGAATTTAGTTCTTAGTTCGAAGCAAACAATGGATGCTAAATATCATTTCTCCGGTTTGCAGCTTCAAATCTGCCATGGCACAGCCATAATACGGTTTAATTGATCATGCTTAGGGTTTAATTGATCATGTTGGTTCCGTGGTGGTTTCTTTAATAGAAATCAGAGGGGAAACCCTCTTTTGCTAAAAAAATATATGCTTAGAGTTTCCCCCTTTTATGATCACTATACGATCAAAATACGTGCTTCGTTTCATAATAACACTGCTCCACCCATCAAGCTAAACAAGCTTAGTTGTTCAAATACGAATCTGATATTATTAAAATAGAGTTGTTTAATTGGTCGGCTAAATGTTCCTAAGTTAGTTTCGAAAATGCATGTTCGCCGCTCGGGTGTGTATCTCTATGTGTGGTCTGGTCAGCATGGTTGGAGAGGTGAACTTTGCATATGTAGGGGTTTATAGGGAGACACTCTCCGAGTTGAAACCGCAATGCATTCCATAGATAATCTGACTACTTTTTATGTTTTCATGAATCTCAGATTCTGAACAGCATCATAATGATTATGAGCTTGCGCACATGAAAAGAATAAAGCAGAACAATGCCATGGCTGTCAAACTTGGCATTAAGGGACTGAAATCAAGTCTGGATGCAATGCAATGCAAACACTCCACCTACAGATTCATGCTCATAATATGATCCTAACAGTGATTCTGAGCTAGAGGGAGACCTAAGTCAATGTAGCTCCCTAGTGGAGGAGTCAGAGGAAGATGCCCTATCTTATTCACCCATCAAGGTACTTGCTCTAACTTTCCAAGGTTACATTGCTCGCACATATCTTGCAACTGATGCTTTGCATTGCTTCTACTTTGTTGAACTGCCATTAGCTTAGTTTACGCATCGTGTATGTGAATGCGCCCTGCCTATCCATTTTCAGTACATATTCCATCTGTCATAATACCATATTTATCCATTCAAATGTTGTTCTTGTGTATCAGACGTTCAAAAGGAAGAGGGCAATTGCTGATCGTGGAGGAGCACAAGCAAAGTATTTGGAAAAGGTAGTGGCACCTGATAAATCAAATAGCCCATTAGGTGTAGTTGCAATATCACCTGACCCACAAAATACCCCAACTCTAGCAGACTCTAGCCCTACTACACTGGTCATTTCTGATGCCCCAACTCAGCAGACCCCAACTGCAGCAAACAGTATGATTATGCCAGTTGACATAGCACCAGCTGTACGATGCAAAACCCCCATTCCAGCAAAGAGTACACCAAATCCAGTTGCCAAATCCCTTTTCGAACCAGAGAGAGCCCCAATTGCAGCAAATAGGACCCTTGTTCCATTTCTTCCCAGTTTAGAAGACGAAGCTTATGTTGTTGTCAGGAACTTTGTGCGCATCTTTCCTTCATGAAAAGATTATACCGTAGACACAGAACAATTTCCAGCATTCCTCCACAACTTACGCGTAAGTAATGTACTAATGTTATTCATGGTCATTACTGCATATGTTCTTGCTGACAGAAGACACAAGATTTCATTCTTTTAAATAGGCGAGGCGCAAACTAGATTGTGATGACGAGCAAGGGTTGGTTGTGCTTTTCAAGCACTCGTTGATGAAGTATCGTTCCTACCTGAGGCAAGCGCACTTCGATGGCAAGCCTCTGAACGAAATTTATGTAAAGTCTCCGGTGCTACATTTATCCGACGATGACTGGAATAATCTTGTTACACATTGGTCTCGGCTGCAGCGTAAGGTACTGTCTATGATATCACATCACAATTTGAACTACATTTATACATTTTCCTTAATGTCTCACTTGTATGAAAACTGTTAGCAGAAGAACATTCGTTCTCAAGTGACCACAGAATCTCGCAACTATACCGCACACTGCATTGCTCTTGTGAGTACCTCTTGCCCTGTATGACCATATTTACTTTCATAGATGTTTGATTATGTAGCATCACTGCATATGTTAGCCTCGTAATCGTCCATTTGGTGGACATTATAAGATCCCTATGGACTCTTACATAAATTTAGAATCAACCCAATGCTTTTGAAGAGGTTTAGCTCTGCAGTCCTCTTGTAAGGACTGAACATGGTCTATCACTGTACTTACATTAACAGCTACTCCCTCCGTCCCATAATATAAGAACGTTTTGTACAATACACCAGTGTTCAAAACACTCTTGTATTATGGGAAGAGGGATTGGTTCATTTTGTAGCATTTTGCATCTTATCTCCCTCGCCCACCATTTACTAAAAAAGATCAGATCTATATTTAATCTTACCAACAAGTAGAATACACAGACAATGCCAGTGTAGAAGTGTAGCCCATTGCTCTTGTCAGTACATTTTGTCCTGTAACGCTTGTACTTCCAGGGATTGGTAGTTGATTATGTAGCATCAATCTGCATCTTATCTTCATTATCCTCTACCCCTTCCAGTATTATCATATCTATAATTACTCTCTACAAAATGTAGAGTACAGGCAATGCTTATGAAGAAGATTATGTGCTGAAATTCTTGAGTTATCCTTCCCTTGACATGGAGAAGGCCATTATAGAGCCGGTGTTAACTGTTAATGTAAGTCAGTCCTTCTAAAGCCTTTATCCTCAATTGCTGTTTATTTTGCTCATACTCCCTATCATTTACTGCTGTTTAGTTTGTTGTTTCTACCAAAATGCATGCTCGTAAGAACCGTAAGTTCTAAGTTTTACTTGTAAAACCAAATTCCTTATTCATACCATGCACATTACTTAATACTCCCTATATATATGCTTGTTTTTGTGGTCTATAATCCAGTGTGTGGTGAAGCAGCCCACGTTTGCACCTTGTCATCTCCTGTTTTATCTTACTGATGTGGCTGATGATATGAACAACATGCCATGCACATTATCCAAAATAGATACAATGATTTTCTTTGCCCTTTGAAAGTGCAACTATCCCCGGGTGGTTCTGGTAATTCCTAACAACATATAGCTCATTGAGCTAACATTATTCCAAGATTAATATTTTAGGAAAAGCTCAGTGAATGGCATGGCATGGATGAGGAAAGTGGATCCCTCAAAATTCTAAGGACAAAAAGTTTGGCTCAAGCTTCAAGATCAAGACTCCACATTTTATATTTTAGTGATCCAAGATCACATTGAGTCTATAGGAAAGGCCAATACTATCAAGGAGGGATGAGGTGTTGCTTAATGGCTTGCTTGCTCAAAGTGCTTAGTGATATACTCCAAAACCCTCAACTACCTTCCCATATCCACATATGACCTAAACCAAAAGTCGAACTCGGCCCCACCGATTCTTTCTATCCGGCGCCACCGAGTTTCAAATGTCATAGCCACTGCCACAAACCCTAGCAATTCGGTTTCACCGATAGGGATCTCGGTCTCACCGAGATGGGATTGTAATATCTCTGTTTCCCTTCGTACTGTTTCGGTCTTACCGAGATGAGCGATCGGTCCCATCGAGATTGCAATGTAAACTCTCTGTTTCCCTTTTGTAATATTTCGGTCTCACCGAGATGAGCGAATCGGTCCCACCGAGTTTACCTGATCAACTCTCTGGTTAGCTTATTACCAAAATCGATCCCATCAAGTTTGTGTAATCGGTCACACCGAGATTACGTTATGCCCTGACCCTAACCATATCGGTCCTACCGAGTTGCATCTCAGTCCCACCGAAAATCCTAACGGTCACTAGGTTTGCTGAATTGGTCCGACCGAGTTTAACCATTCGGTCCCACCGAGTTTGGCAAATTGCGTGTAACGGTTAGATTCTGTGTGGAGGCTATATATACCCCTCCACCCACTCTTCATTCGTGGAGAGAGCCATCAGAACATACCTACACTTCCAATACACATTTTCTGAGAGAGAACCACCTACACTTGTGTTGAGGTCAAGATATTCCATTCCAGCCATATGAATCTTTATCTCTAGCCTTCCCTAAGTTGCTTTCCACTCAAATCTTCTTTCCACCAAATCCAAATCCTGTGAGAGAGAGTTGAGTGTTGGGGAGACTATCATTTGAAGCATAAGAGCAAGGAGTTCATCATCAACACACCATTTGTTACTTCTTGGAGAGTGGTGTCTCCTAGATTGGGGTGTCACTTGGGTGCCTCCCACAAGATTGTGGAGTTGAACCAAGGAGTTTGTAAGGGTAGGGAGATCGCCTACTTCGTGAAGATCTACCGCTAGTGAGGCAAGTCCTTCGTGGGCGATGGCCATGATGGAATAGACAAGGTTGCTTCTTCGTGGACCCTTTGTGGGTGGAGCCCTCCGTGGACTCGCGCAACTGTTACCCTCCGTGGGTTGAAGTCTCCATCAACGTGGATGTACGATAGCACCACCTATCAGAACCACGACAAAAACATTTGTGTCTCTAATTGCGTTTGAATCCTCCAAACCCTTACGTTTACATTCTTGCAAGTTGCATGCTTTACTTTCCGCTGCTCATATACTCTTTTGCATGCTTGCTTGAATCATGTGGAGATTGCTTGACTTGTGCTAAGATAGCTAAAATCTGCCAAGAACTAAAATTGGGAAAAGGCTAGATTTTTATTTGGTCAAGTAGACTAATCACCCCCCCCCTCTAGACATACTTTCGATCCTACAAGTGGTATAAGAGCTTTGGTCTCCATTTGCTTTGATTTCCATAGCTTTTGGTGGCCATAGCCTTGGTTTCACAACCTAGGAGAGTATGGCGTCTAGCGAGGGAAATTATCACCATAGAGGTCCTTACTTTGATGGTACTAATTTTGCTAGTTGGAAGCATAAGATGAAAATGCATATTCTTGGACATAACCCCGCTGTTTGGGCTATTGTGTGTGTTGGCTTGCAAGGTGAATTCTTTGATGGGAAAGAACCAAATCGTGAAGCTACCGCGGATGAGTTGAAGATTCTACAATACAACGCTCAAGCTTGTGATATCCTCTTCAACGGATTGTGCCCCGAAGAATTCAACAAAATCAGCCGTCTTGAGAATGCAAAGGAAATTTGGGATGCTTTGATTGACATGCATGAAGGTACCGACTCCGTCAAGGAATCCAAGTTGGATGTGCTTCAAAGTCAACTTGACAAGTTCAAAATGAAGGATGGTGAAGGTGTCGCTGAAATGTACTCTAGGCTTGCTCTTATCACAAATGAGATTGCCAGCTTAGGGAGTGAAGAGATGATCGATAGATTCATCATCAAGAAGATCCTAAGAGCCTTGGATGGAAAATATGATACTGTGTGCACATTGATCCAAATGATGCCAAATTACAAACATCTCAAGCCAACGGAAGTCATCGGAAGAATTGTTGCTCATGAGATGTCACTCAAGGATAAAGAGGAACTTCACAACAAATCAAGTGGTGCTTACAAAGTGTCATGTGAAGCCCCCACATCATCGAGTGAGAAACAAACCTTCAATGAAGAATTGAGCTTAATGGTGAAGAACTTCAACAAGTTCTACAAGAGTAGGAGCAAAGAGAGAAGCTCCAAGTCAAGGTCCTACAATGACAAAAGATCTTCTAGTCGAGAGCGAAACTGCTACAATTGTGGAAGGCCCAGACACTATTCCAATGAGTGTACGGCCCCCTACAAGAGAAGAGAAGATTCTCCCAAGAGAAGAAGTAGAAGAGAAGAATCACCATCTAGAGAAAGAAGGAGTAGAGATGATCGTTATGAACGAAGACCCTCACAGAGAAGCAAGGATTCGGAAAGAAAGGACAAGTCATCAAGGAGCTACACAAAACGAAGACATCAAGCTCATGTTGGTGAATGGGTATCCAGCTCCGACTCCGACAACCACTCCGAGAGAAGCTATCACTCCGACTCTGAATATACTCAAGATGAAGGTGTTGCCGGTCTAGCACTTGTGACAACCAACTCCTACGACATATTTGACTCACCAAATGAAGTAGTTGGAACATGCTTCATGGCTAAAGGCCCAAAGGTATCACACCCCGAGTATGTTGATTTCAATAGTGATGAAGATGACTTGTTAGGTGATGATGATTTACTTGTTGACAACTCTAGTGATGAATACCATGATGAAACGTCAATTAATCATGCTAATCAAGATAAAACGAATGACAATGATAAGGAGAAGATTGAGTCTCTAACTAAAGAACTAAACACTCTTAAGTTAGCTCATGAAACTATCTTAGGAGATCATCGAGAACTTTTAAGGACTCATGAGAAATTGTGCTTTGAAAAGCTCAACCTTGAGCGAGAGCATGAGTTCTTAAAAGCAATCAATGATGATCTTCGCAAGAAAAGTTCTTCTTACATTGCCAAGCGTTTACTCTTATCCACTTACATGCCTCAAGTCAAGTCTAGTAAAAAGAACAAGAAAGATTCTTCCTCTAGTAGTAACAATAATCATGCTAAATCCAATATTGTTGCTTCTAGTAGTTCTCTTGATTCCACTAATGATTCTCTTAGCCAAGTTACACTTGAGCAAGAAAATAGCTTATTGAAGGGAATTATAGAGAAAGGTGTTTACAAGAGCCTTGCCGGAAGTAAGCAATTTGAGGAAATTGTACGCAAGCAAGGAAGGCACCGGAAGAATCAAGGTGTTGGTTTTGAACGAAAGTTCAATGCCAATGGAGTTGAGTGGGAAGAAGATCAATACCCCAAGACAAAGTTTGTTCATCAACAAGAGGAGTATGATCCTACTTCTCTCAAGGGGACACAAGCTCAAGATGATCTTCCACCATAAGACCACAAGAAAAAAGGCAAGGACAGGCTTCAAGAGGAAATTGATGCATTTGAAGAAGTTCCTAAGGCCTTGGTCAAGTGGGTTCCCAAGACTACTTCAAGTTCCACTTCATCAAGTATAACTACAACACTGTGGATTCCCATCAAGATGGTGTGGATCCCGAAGAAGAAGAACTAGAGAGTTCTTGAGGGTGACTCCGCCAACATACTTCACTCTTATCATCTTGGCAAGAACAAGCGCAATCAACTTCCACATCTTGCACTAGTTCAAGGAGTCACAAACCCTCTTGTTGGTAAGACAAGGGACAAGGTAACCTAAAAAGCTTTCATAGACATCATCTTGTGTGTGCATCACTCTATGTCTATGGATATCCTTGTTTGTTCCTTGTGGGACTAACCCGTGTAGGTATTGAAAGTGCAACTCACTCCAATGGATAGCTCCAAATGATTTACATCAACATTGAGCATCCACATCTTCAACATCTACATGAAGTCATCATCGACAAAACCCAAGGTTAGTTCATCCCTCTTAAGGGGGATCTCACATCTAGGGGGAGCTTTACTCTAAGAATTGAGCTAAAGCAACTCCAATGGTGTGAACACAACAATGCTTTATGTAAAAGTGGTAACCCCACTTGTGCTTAAACGATGAGTATGACCTACGATCAAATGTTCTCATTTGACTCCTAAGTCAATATACTCATATATAGATGACCTAGTCATCACAAATTGTTTGATAGATGCTAGAATTGGTTGTGCATGCTTTGCCACATATTTCAATTGCCATTTTATTGTGTGAGCATGTTGATTGCATATTTTACTCATTCGAGGACATCCACTTGTTGTTTTGATTGATTGGTTTTCTTTTGCCAAGTGGATGGACAAGAATTCCTAAGAACCCTCTCTAGCTATCTATGTTTTTCTCGTCTCAAACTCTATTCATGCTACATCACACAATTTGATCAAGTCAGATTCAAACCGCTCTGTGTGAGGAGCACTCGGAGTCCCCGATTCATCATAGACTTAAACTTCCAAAACTTCTTTGTGTGTTTCGGTCTCACCGATTCCTCCATTTCGGTCATACCGAGATCACTAAGTCGATCTAGGTTTTCAATCTCGGTGCAACCGATTTGAACTTTTCGGTCACACCGAGTTGCTGTAACTGTCAATAGTTATGCATCTCGGTGCCATCGAGTTGTTCCACTCGGTCACACCGACAGGGTTGGGCTATATATATACTCACGGGCAAAAATTTGGAAATTTCTCCGAAACCCCTTCGCCCGCGCATAGCTCGCTCTGCCTCCTAGGTCTCCGGATCATCCTCCTCGTCGCCAGCCGCCTCCTGTCGCTGGTCTCCGCCACCGTCAACGGAATTCTTCCCCGCCGTTGCCGCCGTAGCGAGTTCATCGCCGAACTAGGGTATGGACTCGATCACAGTGCTATCCCCGTCTGATTCCTAGCACATTGTGTTCATTATGATTCTTACCACAATTGAAACACTTCTATCCAGTCAAAACACTCCGTAGATTAGAGTTGAATCGAAAATTTAGGGTTAGGTTTCCGCCGAAACCATATCGGACCCACCGGGTTGCAGAACTCGGTTCCACCGATTCGGCCAAGGCCATTGCACATGTAATTTTCGGTCTGACCGAGAATTGCAAATCGGTGCGACCGACTTCAGGACTTTGTGAAACCCTAGCAGTCTCGGTGCCACCGAACTGTGACTCGGTCTGACCGAGTTCACTAGTTTAGGTTCCAACAGCTGCTTCGGTATCACCGAGTTTGCAAATCGGTTGATCCGAAATGCTTTCTGTGGAAAACTAAAACTAAGTTTTTGACTCATTCTTTTGCAAAAACCTCTGCATTTTGTGATGCTCATCCACTCTATCTCATCTATATCTATTCACAGGGTCTGCTGTCAGTGTTTGCAACATGTCTGACCAGAGTGACAGTCAGAACAGGTCAGAGGAGCAGGTTCACTTGAGTGAGGGCACTAGTCCCTCTAGTAGTTCAGATGATGGTAGCAGGAGCACCCTAAGCAATTTGCCAAAGGCTGCCACTAGAGCAAGCAAGAAGAAAACTTCAGAGTCCGAGGATGAAGACTATGTGGACACTAAGGATGAGGCCACATCAAAGAAGAAAGTGGTTAAGAAGGAGTATAGCTCAGCTGCAGTTAAGCCAGGGATGAAGATCAAAAGGCCAGCAGGAAGACAACCAATGTCTAAGGCCAGAGCATCCTCTCAAGCATCTTTGGAATCTCAACCCAAAGAGCCTGCTGCAAAAGGAAAGAAAAGGAAGGAAAGGGTCAAGAAGACCATGGCCAGAGTGATTGGAAAGGCTTCCATGATGGAAGAAGAAGAGGAAGAGGAAGAAGAGGTTGCTGCACCAGCACCCAAGGCACAGAAGCTTATGGGTGATGCTATCAGGTCAGGGGCTGCATCATCAAAGCCAAAGAAGCACCCAAAGCTGCCTCCAAGCCCAAGACTGCACCAAAGAGAAATACTAGAAACATACCAGCTGCTGAGAAGAACAAGGCCCCAGTGCCTGAGACTGTTGCTGAGGAAGAAGATGAAGAGCATGTTTTGAGAAAATTGAAGCCAAAAATTCCAGACCACAATGATGCTCATCCTGTGGCTGAGAACATGAAGATCAGGAGAGACTCGGGACTGAGGAAATGGAGAGAGACAGATCCATATGCTACCAGGAGAAGGACTGCTGTTGATTACAGGTTCCACACAAAGGAACATCAGGATTTCTATGAGACAATTTTGTTGGACAAGAAGCCTATAGTGTGTGATATGAGGTGGGTCAACTGGACCTACATGAAGGAAAATGAGGAACACTATCCTGGTGTATTTGACAGCTTCCATGCTTGTGGATTTGCAGACTTTGTTGGGCGGAAGCTCACAAAGTGGAATGAGGAGCTCATAATGCAATTCTACTCCACAGCACACTTCTATCCAGATGGCAGAATAGTTTGGATGTCTGAAGGTACGAGATACCAATCAACTATTGAGGAATTGGCCAATCTGATCAATGCCCCAAAGGAAAGTGAAGACGACTTGGATGTCTATGCCAAGAAGAAGATGGATCACAATTCTATGTCACAGATGTACAAGGAGATTCCTGAAGATGCTCTTGAGACTTTCAAGTTTGGGTCAGTTCATTTTCTTCTGTCAGGACTGCCAACGATTAACTGGATCCTAAGGCACACTCTTTTGCCCAAGTCTGGTGATCACCGAATGATCAGAGGCCATGCAATTAACTTGCTACATATATTTGATGTGCCACAGAAGTTCAAGGTCATGAGCCTTATAGTTGAGACTATCAAGAGGACTGCAACTGACAAGAAAAGAAGTTGTGGATATGCCCCACAGATCTAGGAGTTGATAAACTCAAAGATGGGCACAGGAACATACTTGTTGGATAAGGAACACTTGCCTATCTATCCTGACTTCGAGGACAACCAAGTTGTGATGAATGAAGATGAACCCTCCTCAGTGCAAGCACAAGCAAAGAAGGAGAAGGCAAAGATGGAGAAGGCTGCCAAGATGCCAACTCAAGAGGAGGCATCTAGTACTTTTTGAAAAGCAAGCAGGACCAGCTTGGTTACTTGATAGCATCATCTTTGAGGATTGAGAAGGGGTTGGCCACCCTAACTCAAAACCAGGAGAGCCTGGAAAGAATCATGGAACAAAAAATTCTATGATTTAGATGTCAAAGTAACTGAGATTCAGTCTGCTGTGGAGAAGCTACAGGATGACATGCAGGAGAGGAAGGTTAAGAGAACCACTAATGCATTTGCCAGAGTGCCTCGAGCTCAGAGATCTGCTGCAGTGCCTGTACAGGACACTAGAGCCACTTCATCTGCACTAGCTACAGCTTCAGTGCCACAAGCTCCAGCACCTACCCCATCAGCTCCGTCTACTTCGACTGAAGCCTTCGTCCTTTGAGTTCTCCGGACACACCACCTGAAGACCAATCCTGAGAGACGTTCTAGTGCTATGCATTTTCTATGAACTTTTTGGTAACTTGTTGCCAAAGGGGAAGAAAAATGTATAGATCATAGGCTTCGAGAGAGAGCGTTGCTTGTTATTCTCTCTTGCTTTGGTGGTTGAACTTTGTTTGTCTTTTGATTGCTTGAGATACTATGCTATTATCTGTGAGAGATTGATGATCATGTGGTTGATCATAAGCTACACTTATGCTTGTTAGATGATATTATCTTACTTATCCTTATATGATCATTCACTTTGCTTGGTGATGAGTGCATGTATTTAATTCTTATCATTTTGAGCGCTCCACCAAGATGTATGTGACATGGAAGAGTAACCCATGATCCTAACTCATTGTGCATTTGCAGTCCAAAGCAAATCTTAAGATATGCACAAATTTAGGGGGAGCTCTTGCTTTTCACATACTTCTCAAAGCGACGATATCTTTCACTCTTATTATCATTTGTCAAAGCTTCGATCTATATGTTGTCATCAATTACCAAAAAGGGGGAGATTGAAAGTGCAACTATCCCCGGGTGGTTCTGGTAATTCCTAACAACATATAGCTCATTGAGCTAACATTACTCCATGATTAATATTTCAGGAAAAGCTCAATGGATGGCATGGCATGGATGAGGAAAGTGGATCCCTCAAAATTCTAAGGACAAAAAGTTTGGCTCAAGCTTCAGGATCAAGACTCTACATTTTATATTTTAGTGATCCAAGATCACATTGAGTCTATAGGAAAGGCCAATACTATCAAGGAGGGATGAGGTGTTGCTTAATGGCTTGCTTGCTCAAAGTGCTTAGTGATATGCTCCAAAACCCTCAACTACCTTCCCATATCCACATATGACCTAAACCAAAAGTCAAACTCGGCCCCACCGATTCTTTCTATCCGGCGCCACCGAGTTTCAAATGTCATAGCAACTGCCACAAACCCTAGCAATTCGGTTTCACCGATAGGGATCTTGGTCTCACCGAGATGGGATTGTAATGTTTCCCTTTGTAACGTTTCGGTCTTACCGAGATGAGCAATCGGTCCCACCGAGATTGCAATGTAAACTCTCTGTTTCCCTTTTGTAATATTTCGGTCTCACCAAGATGAGCGAATCGGTCCCATCGAGTTTACCTGATCAACTCTCTGGTTAGCTCATTACCAAAATCGATCCCATCGAGTTTCTGTAATCGGTCACACCGAGATTACGTTATGCCCTAACCCTAACCATATCGGTCCTACCGAGTTGCATCTCAGTCCCACCGAAAATCCTAACGGTCACTAGGTTTGCTGAATTGGTCCGACCGAGTTTAACCATTCGGTCCCACCGAGTTTGGCAAATTGTGTGTAACGGTTAGATTCTGTGTGGAGGCTATATATACCCCTCCACCCACTCTTCATTCGTGGAGAGAGCCATCAGAACATACCTACACTTCCAATACACATTTTCTGAGAGAGAACCACCTACACTTGTGTTGAGGTCAAGATATTCCATTCCAACCATATGAATCTTTATCTCTAGCCTTCCCCAAGTTGCTTTCCACTCAAATCTTCTTTCCACCAAATCCAAATCCTGTGAGAGAGAGTTGAGTGTTGGGGAGACTATCATTTGAAGCACAAGAGCAAGGAGTTCATCATCAACACACCATTTGTTACTTCTTGGAGAGTGGTGTCTCCTAGATTGGCTAGGTGTCACTTGGGAGCCTCCCACAAGATTGTGGAGTTGAACCAAGGAGTTTGTAAGGGCAAGGAGATCGCCTACTTTGTGAAGATCTACCGCTAGTGAGGCAAGTCCTTCGTGGGCGACGGCCATGATGGAATAGACAAGGTTGCTTCTTCATGGACCCTTCGTGGGTGGAGCCCTCCGTGAACTTGCGCAACCGTTACCCTCCGTGGGTTGAAGTCTCCATCAACGTGGATGTACGATAGCACCACCTATCGGAACCACGAAAAAAACTTCTGTGTCTCCAATTGCGTTTGAATCCTCCAAACCCTTCCCTTTACATTCTTGCAAGTTTCATGCTTTACTTTCCGCTGCTCATATACTCTTTTGCATGCTTGCTTGAATTATGTGGAGATTGCTTGACTTGTGCTAAGATAGCTAAAATCTGCCAAGAACTAAAATTGGGAAAAGGCTAGATTTTTATTTGGTCAAGTAGTCTAAGCACCCCCCCCCTCTAGACATACTTTCAATCCTACACCCTTCATCTATGCTTGTTATGTTGACATGGTAATCCAGTAGTGTGGTGAAGCTCCCCGCATTATGAACAATGCCAAATTATGCTATTGATATTTTGAACATACTCTTTATTTTCTAATTTGAAATTGGATAGAATTGACAGAACAGTTATCATCTTTGTTTATACACGTGGAAAACCTGTCATCTCTCTGCTTTGTTTCAGGGTGATATGCCTGATGGCATGCACAAGTCTGTTTTGATCGATGTTGCTTTTGTGCTAGCCTTCTTAAGGCAATCCTGTTTAACTCATGTCTGTACTCAGATATTGTTGCTTCCGCTGACTCTTATTTTTTCGAGCTTATGTATTCGAGCCCTCGAGTCCCCTGGCTTGTAATATAAAGCTTGTATTATTTTAATTTGTGTCTAGAGTTGTGTTGTGATATCTTCCCATGAGTCCTTGATCTTGATCATACACATTTGCGTGTATGATTAGTGTACGATTGAATCGAGGGCGTCACAAGTTGGTATCAGAGCTGACTGCATGTAGGATCCCCCTTTCCAACTCCTTGGCCGAAGTTGAGTCTAGTCATTGAAAAACTTTTACTAACATTGGCTGTGTGTCTTACAGGCCCACGTCGCCATATGGGTGGTATTAGGATCTTTTACTCCTCGTCTATACTCTGGGACCCTAATCTCTCTTCTATTCGGGTTAAATGGTTCTACTAACTCGAACATTAGGATCTCGTGATCACATCCACCTGGAGAGCCCCTTATTACAGATGATCGCCTGCTGCATCAAAAGATTCCGAAGATACTCGACGATTTTCTCTCGAGACTTTGTGCCTGTTTCCTTTGCAATTCCCTACCACCGAAATATCCTTATGGATAACTACACACACTTACCAATCTTACATTCTATCCCATTGATCTTGTTATTACAAGATGCCCTGAACTGCTCTCCTTCTCCGAGAATCCCTGAGCTTACTGCCTTGCAGTTCCTTGTCATCTGAATACCCCTATGGATAACCTTGTGCACCTATCGAGTATCCGCTCATCCTTAGTTGACTCATGTACTTCACAAAAGTCTTCATAATACCATTCGTTCTTGTGAAAATCCTCAACAGCCTATTGTTCTAGAATTTCTTGCTTGCTTGCATTGTGGGTAATACCACAAGTCTAGTAATCTTATTGTCAGCCTTTGTCATTATCATTTTGAGTCCATTGATACAATATGTTGCGAATGCTCGCAATCCTCAATCAGATCCTAGAATTCATCCTTCCGGCACAGACGTCATTTTAACATGTTCTGAATCTCGATCAATCAAATCGCCATCGATTGTACCCCTAAGGCTATTCTACCTATCCATCCCTAATCAGAGCAATTCTTCTGATCCCTTGTATTGGAATTCTTAATCCCTCTTGCAATTGAGCTTTGAGTTAGTCAGTTGTTTCTATAATCTGATCTCCTTGCATTCTTTCTTCCTCTGGTTAAATATTGATGCTCACATCGGATCCCTTGTGTACCACCAGACCCCCTTTTTCGGATTTTATCCGACAACGTCCTTCATATTTAATAAGCTTGTGAGCCTTTCCTCGGATACATAATGCTTTTGGTAAATTGTATCCTTCGCTTTCTCAAGCATGCTCTACTACCGAGCTTGTGTTATTATTCTTGAAATTTATGATATATGTTCCTAAGATGCCTTGATGGGTTGAACCTATGCCTTACCTAATCTGTGTGAACTCGAAAGTTATGCGGATTATACTCTACTGGCTTTTTGTCAGATAAAATTTCAATAATACAGATGCACCAAGAGCGAGAAGTAAAATGAAAGGTTATGCATTGTAGAAGTGGGAGTCGACCCTGAACCTTGGGTTCATGCCCACGGACACGGTGTGGGACTTATCATGAAAGCTTCTTGCAAGGATATTTAATCATTTGAATAATTCTTCTGGTATCGTGAATTGGATCCCTTGTAGTTATGGTCCCGACCATATTTCATCCTTGATCCCAATTACTGGGTAAGTTACAATTACTTATCCTCTGCAAATCATTCCCCCGTCCAACCTCTACTCCGATTTACCTTATGGCATTACACCTAGTACTTGATACTGGGAAGCTTTATACCCCACCGCATCATTCCTAGCCTGAACAGCTATATTTTTATCATGTCAACTTTTTAACTGTGCTACCTGGTCCTTATGCCCGGAGCAACTTCCGACGATGAGCTAAGCTTACTTTGATCTTCCTCATCTTATCATTTCGCCTTGAACAGCAAGCTTAATTTCGAGATTGTGTCGTACCCATGGTTCCAATAACCTTTCGCTTCATCATTCCTTTGACTGGATATCATCGCCGATTGATTACATCTTCATGAATTCTCTCGACAAATGTGTCGTGATCATCATCAACATTCTGAGCTTTTCTAGGATATCAATCAAATTCATGAGGAGAAATACAATCCTTCCCCTCGATGATTTATGTTATCATCGACAACATTCTTGCCTTCCCCAACACAAACTTGTTCATATTAATTTTGGGAATACATCCTTTTTGACATGTCGATGGATTGCTACTGAGCCCGTCGGCCACACCCTCATCTTTTCCCTACTAAAATGATATGACTTATTTTCTAAGTTGTTTCCGATGGGTCCTTGGTGTATCCAAAGTTTGACCTTTGCTTGAAACCATGTCAATGCTATCTCGAAGCATGTCTGTGGTAATCCAGTCTCCAATAAGAACATTTGAAGCACGATACTAAATATTCTTTATCAATTATCCAAACACCGTTGTATGAGTGATGTCATGAAATTTCTTTCCCCTTACCTAAATGGTTTTATACTTCTATCCTGTTATGGATACCATGCTCTACTTGTCCTTGGGAAGGATATACCCCTGAAGTATGTGTTTGAACACATTTTCCTTTCCATTGTTCTGTTTATTCTGACAATTACTTTTTCCTTTCCATTGGTTTGTTTAAACCTTATTGTGATCTATATTATATAAGCAGTAATATTTCCCTGCTTATGTAAGCACCTCAATGTACAACTCTGTCAGTAAAGACCCTGTTATTATTGTTGTTGACATTCGGGTAACCACCAATGGACGAGAACTTTGCCTAATGGCCCGCCTCATTCAACGAGCAGGATAATGGTTCTCTTCGTCCCTCGCCCCTGGTACCGACATTGTTGCCGACATAGCTGACAGGCTGCCCTCTGACATGCCTTGCTATCATGACCGTGCAAGATGTCATTGCTGCTTCTATTTTAACCCACATGGTGGGCCCATAACCCACAGTTCCACAGGATCAGAACCTGACTCTCCTGTATATCCTATATTCCGAAGTATCAGTTGCTCTTGGCTTTCTGTGTTGTCACGAGCCACCGTTCGAGAGTTAATCTATTCCCGATGCTCTAAACCCCCCTTCTCACACTCTGTTCAGGTATCGATCGTTTGTCCATTCACTTGAAACTACCCATTGTACCTTCATATTTTGCTCTCGATGTTTTCTTAAGTTTCAACTCGAGAGACACTTCTGCCACATTCCCTGATTTGTTCACCAGATAATTAACCCTATAAGGGTCAGTTCTTTCGAAGTTACTCTTTACTTTCGCACTTAAATCTCGGGACGAGATTTCTTGTAGTGGAGGAGAATTGCGACGCCCGGATAATTAGGCTACAGTGAACCTCTGCTAATGATGCCACGCCACCTCGATTACTGTTGCTAATCTCGCGTTAGTTCGAAACCGGTTCGGTTTAAAAATTCAAAAGCTAGCAAACAATAAAAGTTTTCAAATATTAAAACTAAAATGTTCGGAGTGGGCCAAATTTTCCATATTAAATATTGGTGAAGAAGCCACACTTTTGTAAAGTATTTTAGTTGCACTATAGTATGTAAAACAACAACAAAACAATTATTTAAATGCTTTTAAATACTAAACAAATGTTAATCTAGTTTATATAATCACCAAACTTTTTGGACTAGGTGGCCTATGTTATTATGCTAATTTAGGAGTAGGGGTTATTTTTTTGTAAAGCTGTTTTGTTAACTAAAATAAATAAAAACAGAAAACTAACAAAAATAAAAAAAGGAAACACCCCCCCCCCAGTGGGCTTCGGCCCAGCAGGCCTTTGGGCCACCCACCCGGCCGGCCCATCTCCTCTCCTTAACTCCCTCCCCACTCCACCGGACCCCCACCGACAGACCCCCACTTCCCCCGCAAAAATATCTCCCCCCCCCTCTCCCCCGACTAGATCGGGATCGAGGGAGGAGAC